>NC_062568.1:65589473-65891842 GCF_022837055.1 Prionailurus viverrinus
ATTATTATCTCTTTTTTTTTTCGCAGTTGAGGAAATAGAATAGCTTGCAAAAGGTCTGCACTGCTGGCAAGCATCAGAGTTAGGATGGGACCAAGGATCTATTGACTGTAAATCCCAAGCTCTTACCCGCCACCTGCCACAGTACCATCTAGTTATATGCAAACACCATCTAGCAGCTATTTCAGCAAGACTCGAGCAATAGTATTAAAAGAAGCATTCTGTGTTAAAAATGGTTGCCGGACTTCGGCCCCATTTGCCTGGAAAATGTCAAACTCTTATAGCCATGAGGAAGAATAACGTCCTAGAAACATGAGCTCCTTCCCTTGGAGGCCAATAATTCTTTGAAGTACAGTTTCAGCGAGGATGGAAAATAAAGTTTGTCACCCAGAATGTCCTTTCTAAATTTGGGAAACATAAGAATTCATTCAAATATTAAAAAGTCATGGGTAATTAAATACACTAAATACTTCATGGATTTTTTTAGGTCATGTGTACATTTAGCTAATCATTTCTATCCAAAATATTTTATTTTATGCATAACATCTTAGCTATATCTTGAACATATGAAAAGCAATGAAACAGGTCAGGTTGGGCATCAGTAGATCAATGAAATATGTTGGGGTCATGGAGATTTGGAAAATGGACTTGAGAAATACCTACTTTTCCATTCTTTGTCCCATCCCCATAATTAAATCCCTGAGTTTCTCTGGTGGGGAACAGCAAATGGAAGATGTTATTACAAAATGCACACCACTCAGCTCTTTCTGGTATCAACTCCCAGTGGAAGGCAGCTCAGAGAACAAAAGGAATCTTTGCCCGATGGAGATCCCTGAGCAGTTGCAGAAGACCCCAGGTTCTTTACTTCCCAGAAGGAAGGCTTCCCTGACATGCCATTCTCCTCACTCCAGTCATCTGGCCCCTGAACCAGAGCCCCAACTCATTTGACTGCGGAAATGAATAAGCATTTTACCCCAAATGCCCCCTGTAAGATGGCACAAGATGTCGGTTTGTTACAACTATTTTCACAAAATGTTGGGTCAATGACATCTCTGAAAAGCCAAGAGATTGTTGTTCATAATCATATGTGCTGAATGTGGTTATGGTACTTAAAGGTATATATTAAATGTCCTTGTCAAATTATATGCAACATTTTTCAACCCAAGCTATGTATTCAGGCAAAACATATTGAAAGCTTACATGCCAGGCATGTAGTATCATTGAATTAACTCTACTGAGTAATCTGTTTGTCTTTCTCTCCTGAAGGCAGAGGATGCTTTCCTTTAATCTTCACATTCATAAGGCCAAGAAAAATGGCTAATGCATAATAATTATGTATAATGTATAATGCATAATTGTTGAATGAACATAGGTACGAAAGAAGATCCAAGCATTACTGCCTTTTGTGAAGTCTAACAAAAAAACTTTTTCTTATGCCGATATATTTACTGATAAAGACATCAGTGACCCTACACTTGCATACACTCCTTTGTGTTTGTGTGCTTTCTGCATTTGCATAATGCTTCAACCCTTTTTGAAAGCACTATGCCACTTTTTATAGCGGTTTGTCTTCCTAATGTTTGCTCGAGTCTGAGTGCCCACTGAAAAGATAAGGAAGCAAAGACTAAGCTCTCCTCAAAAGTTGGTGGAAGAGTCCTTTCTAGAACTTGAATCGCCTGACTTTTCCACACTCACTCTTGCTCGGCAGTATGGTAATTTCCCATTTAGCAAAAAATATACTGTGTGGGAAGCATCACATCGTCTGGTGTTTTTGAAGCTCCAGTAAAATGAGTCACTGAGCCATCATAAGAAAAACCTTGAAATCTTTCCCTTTAGGACTAAGAGTAAAGCCTCATTATGTAACTTCAAACTCTCCAAGAGAGATGGTGAGTAAATCCCAGAGAATAGGATTAAATAGGTGAAAACCCTCTTCGTGATGCCGATGGAACAAAAGTAATGCAAAGGGGGGATTCCAGACAATTGATGCTTTTATGCCATTTGTGCTCAGGTCTTTTGTATCTAGGGCAGTCAGTTATTATTTAGTGTCATAATTTGGCCAGAAAAGATATGCTAGTTGTCACTACTGGAACCGCATACCCGTGAAAATTCCATAGGATGGATGCTGGTTGACTAAAGTCAACAAATTCTGATTCATGTTTCATTTCCTTACATTCTGACCACAAATATAATATGTGTTTGTCCCTTCTAATACCTTTGAAGAAAAGCTGGCCAAAATGACAATCTCTGAAATTAAGTTCTATACAATTTTGGACACTCCACACAATAACGAATTGTTGTTTTTTTGAGGGAGTCTAATAAATAGTATCCCTTCTCCTCACTCTCAAGTTAGACTGAAGGGTCAAGAAGGAAATTAAACTATTTAGCTTTATTACTTGTAAATGTTAATTGGAAAATGTGGTTAAATGTGTACAGCTTCCTAATATTGTACCTCAGAATTATAATTACACAAATATGGGTATGACTGGACAGCCACTGGCTGCCCCCACGGAGCCCGGCACTATCCTATTTGGAACACTGAGGACCCGACAAAAGCAGGGAGAACGATGCCAGGAACAAGGCAGAAGAAGGAGTTGTTAAATCTAGGTCTTCTCAGAATTCATCAAAAGGTCAGCCCCTCTTCTGCTTGCCTGGGATCCAGGGTGCTACCCGAATGATGTTCCAAAAAGAAGGCAGAAGCATCAGAAGTGCAACGAAGCTCTACCCCTAACCTCCATGTTGTTTCTTTTAACGCATTGACTGCCTGAGCAAATTTATCCTTTAAGAGGATATTATTTTATCTCTCAAGTGAGAGAAAATTAGTGCTTAATTATTTGTAGGTCTTGTTAAAATGGCCAGTTTCTGCACAGAGGCCCTGAGTTCCATGCTGGAATATGTAGTGGACACTGAAGTGCCACCCAGAACCTCCCACCTCAGGACTGAACCCCTCATTCTGCCAGCTGCTGAGGGTGCCAGCGGCTGACAGCTCACAGCTCAGCTCCCACCCTGGGACGTGCCTTGCCACAGCCAATGGCCACTCCATTCTGTGTAAAAGCCAGCCCGGCTGGTACATGAAGGCAACTCTGTAGGCCATCCAGCTCTGGAGCTCCCTGTGGGGTCGGCTGAGTTTTGTGTTTTGACTGCACTGAAGCCCACCTTCCCTCACTGTCTCATCCCTCCTAATACTACCCCAGAAAAACTGCTCGCCCACAAAACTCCTGCTGGGTCTGTTTCCCAGGGAATGTGACCTGCCACAGCACATTTGAACAGGCAACAGATTCTAGATAAATTTATTTCTTCATTTATTAATTACATAGAAAAAAGATGTTGAGTTCTACTGAGCATTGAACCAAGAAGCCAGACTGAAAGTATTATCTGGGTACTGGTGAAGGTTATTGGATAATAGAGACTTAGCTAACGTAGCTCATACAGCATGGTGTCTTCTCAGAAGGCCATTTGCCACAGCAGTTTCTGGGGACCATTTCTGTAACTAGATCCTGGACTATTCAGGATCCCTCCTGGTAAAGCGCACCGGTGACTCTTCTCTCACATCTCATCTTTGGGCTCTGATCTCTTGTGTAGGTTAAACTTACTTAACTTACAAGGTGATGTTTTCTTCTCTCTGGGGGAAAAAAATAGCTGTAGAATTAAAAGATGAAGTTGAGCCTGACATTAACCACAAAGATGACCAGCAGTTCTTATTGGAAACCCAGGGTTTATTTAAAAGCTAAAGCATGTGTTTGTTTTTATCCTGTGCACAGGCCCAGGCCTCCCCATTTCCACCCTTCATGACGGTCGCACTGATCAAGGTACGCTCTCTTGCATGCTGCTGTCTAAAGAAACGCTGAACTGTCGGTGACATCACACTAGAGGAAGCAAGACACTTTCCTCACACCAACACGGGGACTGTGATGGAGTCTTGTTCTCATAAAGCCTCTTGTTATGTAGATTTGGGTATTCTTTGAGTCAAACTGGACCCTATGAAATTTAACAATTATTTGCAGTAAGACCCTGGCATAACACGGATGGGTTGTTATCACAGGGATTCATACTGTCTTCCCCAATCGGCCCCCTAAAAAACACAGCAGCTTAGCACTAGAAGGACAGTTAGGATATTTAGCACAACCTCCCTCCCAAATCAGAATTCCTGCTTTTTTTGTAACATCCCAAACTGGAGACAAATTCCAGATATAAGTCCAGTTCAAAGCAGAGGGTGACTATCACGCTGGCTTTTTGTTTTAACAGCTACATCACAGTGTTGCTACGTATGAAAGCCCTGAAATTCAGAGGCTTTTCCCATCTTCAACTATGATCAAGATCGTCCTCCTCCATCCTGTATTTATGATATAGGTTAAAAAGGGTTCACAGACCAAAGATGACTGTCTTTGCCCTCGGCGGAGTTATCCAAGTGTGTCACTGCCCCGTGCTCTCCCAGCAATTCCCCGTTGTCTTCTGATTTACTATTAAAGGACATTTTAGGTCGAAGTTGATGGAGACAAGGGACAATGAGGGACTTGAGCACTTGTGCCTGTGATCCTGATCCCTGAACAGCTTTGATGACAAGTCAGGAGACTGTTTTGGGATTAGTTTGGCTGCCAGCACAATGGCTCAAGTATAATAGGTGAAAATATGGTAATGAGGAAAAACAGAGTCAATTCAGGAGCTCTGGACAGGACAGGCATTGTAATACAGGGACTGTGAATTTAGTTTCATTTTGAAGTTTTGTTTTTTTTTTTTAACCTTGTGGCTAATAATGAAATACTTTTTTTTTTAATTTTTTTTTCAACGTTTATTTATTTTTTGGGACAGAGAGAGACAGAGCATGAACTGGGGAGGGGCAGAGAGAGAGGCAGACACAGAATCGGAAACAGGCTCAAGGCTCTGAGCCATCAGCCCAGAGCCCGACGCGGGGCTCGAACTCACGGACCGCGAGATCGTGACCTGGCTGAAGTCGGACGCTTAACCGACTGCGCCACCCAGGCGCCCCTGAAATACTTTTAAGAATAAGTGATTGTATTTCTCAATATGGCTCAACTCAACCTTGAGTAAGAGACATTTTAAAGCAATACTACATTCAAATCTGTAATCTTTTGCTTTAATGGAAATTCCCATAAATGTATGATTTCCATTTTATCATGGCTGTTAAAGGTCAGCTTCCCTTTTCTCAGGGCATGAATTTCCACTCTCTTATTATCCTTCTCCTCTTCCTGCCAGGTATCGATTTCTGTACTGCATACAAAAGTGTTACTACTTCTCTCAATACTTACAAAGCAGGCGCAGTGTTCATGTCATTTTCATTTGTCATATGTATTTATATGTTTTCTAACTCTCCTACAGAACACAAATTTTTTTAGAGCATAGTTATGCAAACTTGCCTAGCGATGAAATTCTCCAGAGATATTTATCATAAAGGCCTGAGCTTTCAGGCGCGCCCCAGAAATTCCAGTTCAGTACCTCTTTGACTGGGCTAGAGAATTTGTATCTTTAATAAATTCCCAGATATGTCTTGGAGCTGCTTTTTGGAATTGATGCTGTGTCTTCTATTCATTTGTAGCTTTTGTTTTCTTTTGTTTTGTTTTTACCATTTTCCATTGCATTTCATGCCAGAAATCTTTATTCAACATATATTTATTAAGCACCTATCACATTAATCCAGGCACTGTGCTGGATACTAGATCTTAAAAATGAACAGATACTGGATTAGATATGACTGGGTTAGATTAGGTAGATTTCCTTTCCTCAAGGAAATTATAGATCAATGGGGAATGCAGACATGTGAATGGACAATACTGTGGGGTAGAGAATTCAGATACGGGAAATAGAGCATGAAAGCACATAAGCAGGGCACCGCATCTGGGTTTCAGGGGTTTGGAAATGTCTCATAAGGATAGATAGTCAATCTGGAAACCCACAAATATGAAGGAGGTATTAATTCTGCTTGGATGTCTGGCTTGGTCAAGTGGATTGATATTGATGTTTTTTTTTTACTGGAAGAGGGATTCACAACAGAGAGAATATTTTTGTGGAGATGATGAGTTTTATTTTTAACGTTGAGCTTGAGGCACTGCGACGATATCCAAGTGGAGCTGACTGGAGTGGCAAAGTTTTCAATCTGGACATCACGGGATCAGTTTGGACTGAAGATAAGGAACACGAAGTCATTACTTTATGAAATATATGGTTACTGAGGCCATGGAAGTGGATGAGACTGCAGAGTAGGAAAAATGAGGGTGGGCGGAGGTAGTAGAAAGTGAGCCTAGAATAAAACTGTGCAGAATACCAACATGAGAAATGGGAAGAGGAAAATGACCCTGTAAAGGAGACACAGAGGGACCAGAAGGAGGACAACCTTGTGGATATGGTATCAAAGAAGGCAGGGAGGAGGGCAAAGAGGGCAAAGAGGGAGTGCCCACCTGTGTCAAGTGCTGCAGAGAGTGAAGTGAGACCTGCTCCAAATCAATGAATTTAACAAGAGGGAATTAGCATTGTCTTGGTCGGAGCATTTTCAGAGAACAGTGCAGGTGGCAGCCAGAATAAAGCAAGTTTAGGCTTGCAGAGGAGGTAGATAAAAAGACAGTATTTTCAATAGGTCTGACTGAGGAGAGGAGGGAGAGGGGGGTGGATGATGGCTGGAAGCAGTTGATAGAAGTTCAATTTTGTTTTTGAAAGATAATAAACATTTGAGCGTGGTTAAATGCTGATGGAAGAAATGAAGAGACCAAAGGGGTTGAAGACATAAAGGAGGGGAGTCCCCAAGGAGTTGGGAAAATGGATGGAGTCCAGAGACAGGTGCAGAGATTCATCCCTGGCATTGTGCTGAGCAAGAATGAAGAAAATACTAATGTGATTTAGTACAATTTCATATAATGTACGCGAGTTTGTAGACATTGCAGAAAACAGTACATGGCTTCATTTTATCTGCAAAGTGGGGTCAGGCCATTTGAAAATAACATAGTACCTCAACCATGTGCTTTAGAAACCCAGAAGAGTTGGTCCTTGACGTAGCCCAGTTGAGGCTTAGTTGCTTCGGGCACAGCAGGTTACCCAACTGATTGAATGACCCCGTTTATCAGCTTTTCCACAGATTCCTCACATAATTTAATTAATGAGCAACATATAGTAGTTAATGCAATTGAAACAAAAGTTTCTTGCATGGTCCATCCTTTTTCTTTTTTTATTTCATCATAATGAATAGTCCACAAAAAATACAGAGCACGTCCTACGTACCTATCATGTACTAGGTACTGCGTATACAATGATGAGTGAAATAAGTTTGAAAGGTACAGTCTAGACTGCAGCACTCCTCCCACATTATTGGCTTTTAATGCAAAGCCACATAGAGAAGCCCAGTCGGCATCCCCCAGCCACAGTCCTATGAAATCCCATTTTGCTCCAAGGGGTGGGCAAAATTGCCAAGTTACCGTATGTACAAATGCTTCTCTGCACTATAGAGCATTAATAAGCTTATAAATTAAATTTGGCATTCAATAAGTCTTGAATCAGTAAGTTCAACAGCTAGCCAAATGGAGAAGTGAAAGTCTAACCAACCTGCCAACACTTGGGTATGATCTTCCAGTACCTGTTGGTAAAATGATAAAAATAAATAAGCAAATAATAAATATAATAATAACTAAAATATAAAAAGAAATAATAAGCAATTATAACACACTCTGTGACTCCACACAGGATTCCCTTTATCCATAATAGCTCCACACACAGAACCCACACAAAGAGAATGAAGAATTGGCTCCATTGTACTTAGAATTGTATATTTGTTTTTTGTTTTTTGGGTTTTTTTCTAGTTTTAGCTTTTAAGATGCCACAAGTATCTCTTTCCTGATGGATTATCCAAAGTTAAAATGAAATTTATTATGTATCTTATACAACTCATACCAAAACATCTATACTTGTTCTAAGATTAAATATAACATGTTGGAACAAAATGCCATGAGTATATGAAAACTGAGAGTTACAAGGGAAGTGGTTTGGCAAACTTAGTGTAGTTACAAGTACTCCTCCAGTTCCCTATCTTCAAGGACCACTTTTTAAAAAGGCACAAAAACAAGAAGTTCACAGGATGTCTTTTGTAAAACCTGCCATATCTCAGAAGTCATCCAGACCTTCTTTTAAAAAATAAATCTACAAATTCCACATGCCATATGAAAGTCTAACTTTTCCCTAGAAGATAGCCAGTATCAATTCCAGTTCAAAATCAAACTTGCAAAAAGCCCTCTATTGCTAGAAACCCATTTGCATAGATCACCAAACTACAGCCTCAGGAGATCAATGGATTGTTCAGTTTCAAAGATTAAAGTGTGAAACGGAATTAATTTCACATATAAACAGCAGTTTTTAAGAAGATCTTTTAATACATTTTCTTTTTTTTTTCTTTTTTCAACGTTTATTTTATTTTTGGGACAGAGAGAGACAGAGCATGAACGGGGGAGGGGCAGAGAGAGAGGGAGACACAGAATCGGAAACAGGCTCAAGGCTCTGAGCCATCAGCCCAGAGCCTGACGCGGGGCTCGAACTCAGGGACCACGAGATCGGGACCTGGCTGAAGTCGGACGCTTAACCGACTGCGCCATCCAGGCGCCCCTAAGAAGATCTTTTAAAGTGAAAGACGGAAAGAGAGCATAGTGTTATATATTGTTATTTTACTAAGGTATGTAACCACCTTGAGGGAAACGATCTGAAGGAATATAATGTGCAATAGTTCAATTACAAAAAAAAGGAAGAATATCGTGTATTACTTAAGCAGAGCAGGAAAGATTAAAAATAAACATGTATTTTAAAAAATCACAGAACTAATACTTGATTTTACACATTGAAAATTTTAAAAACAAACTTTGTAACTACATAATCAATTATTTTAATTGAGATTCCAGCAATATAGATTGTATTTCTTGTTTCTTTTCTTAGATGATAAAAAAAGTCACCTTCTCAGATCATACATAGTTTCACGTTAGAAAAGTTGGAGATGGGGAAATATGGGGAATAAACGTTACTGTCTCTGTGGTTCTGCTCAAAATGTGTTGCGATGCCATAAGGATCAGTACAGGAGACAATGATTGATGTCCTCATAAACTCATACCTGCTTTAAAGGCTGGGTTAAAAATATGCTTGGCAATATGAAACTTGCTACACAGTTCCTTATACAGTTTCAGTTTTATCCATATTAAAACCAAAGGAATTTTAAGAAAGGAATTTTCTTGTGTTAATGCTATTAATTAAAAATGAGCATTTTATTTTTTAAGAAATTAAAATCCTGGAAGAAAACAAGGAATTGGAAAATGCTTTGAAAAATATCCAGCTGCCTAAAGAAGAAATTAAGAAACTTGAAGTGGATGAAATTAGTAAGATCTTATAAAAATTTCTCATTTACAAATATGAAGCTGAACACTTATCTTGCTTTTAAAAAAAAATTACAGGGTAAATATTATAGTCCAAACACTACCATATTAAAATAACTTAATTCAAGCAATCTTACTACTATAATAGAGTTTCACAGAATGTCTTTAATATGTTTGTAAATAGAGTTGATCTGATACTTTTCTATAGCTCCACTTCAACCCTGATATTTTTTAAAAGTTTATCTGATTTTAATTTTAGTACGTGTGCTTCTAGATAAACAATAACTCAAGATTTCTAGTAATTTATAAATTTGACAAAAATACACAGTAAAAATCAACTTAAAACATATGCTCGATTCTTCACAATTAACTAGTTATAAATTTATTTTATGTTATATTGTAATTAAAGAAAATAAATAATGACATATAGTGGAATAAAGATTTTTCTTTTTTTCCCAAGCTTTATGGTACAAGATGATTCTTCCTCCTCAATTTGACAGATCAAAGAAGTATCCCTTGCTAATTCAAGTGTATGTAATATTTTCTTTGGTGTAAAAACTATTTACTGAAAATATGTTAAATTAAATACACATTTATGAGATAGAATGAACCATTCTCCTTGGTAACAGTTCCTATTGATGCTGTTTTTATATATTCCTCAACTAATCAGAGTAAATAAAATATGGCTATTTAAAATAGAATGAGGAAGTTTGGGGATTTTAGATGGACTGGCTTGCATTTGCTGTCTTGAATTTCCTTTGTATGGCAAATTGCCGAATGTGTCAGAATACCTTTGAGATAGAGAAATTGCAGCCAAAAAATATTGTAAATCATCTTAATGTCTTATGTAAGTGAGTTAGAAATGAAATAAGGGAATGGAATACATTTAGTGGAATCACACCCAAAATCAGTGCTGACCTACACACAATTTGCTTAAAACACCATGCATTTTTTTTAGTATATCTTATGCCTGCTTTTAGCAAGTGGCAGGTGGCAGAAATGACGAAAAACCCACACATATTCCTTGAAATGCCAACCCTAGATGTATCCGTTTTGGGGAATAGGAGAGGCTGTGTCCCAAAACAACTTCCTTGTAGCAAACCTCTGGGAAAAGCCTGGTCCTCTCTTGATTTTGAGCCAGTTCTAATGCCACTGTTATTGAAATTTTATCATACAAATGTACTGGAAATACTAAAGGCAATTCTTAGCTACGATGAGAAGTTGAGTTTTACAAAGGAATCCAAGGTTCTTTTTTTTTTTTTTTCCTTTAGGTATGGTGGTCCTTGTAGTCAGAGCGTAAGGTCTGTATTCGCTATTAGTTGGATTTCTTATCTTGCAAGTAAGGAAGGGATAGTCATTGCCTTGGTGGATGGCCGAGGAACAGCCTTCCAAGGTGACAAACTCCTGTATGCAGTGTATCGAAAGCTGGGTGTTTATGAAGTTGAGGACCAGATCACAGCTGTCAGGTGAGCACCTCATTCAAACAGAAACTGGCGTGCAACAAAAGTCATGCAATCACTGTCGGGTTTCTCCATCTTTCATGATTTAATTCTTTTTGTCTGTTTTCCTAACTTCCTCTCAAGTTAACATTAATCTTAAAGAGATATTTTTGCCCAATATGAGAAAAAAAATAATGATAGACAAGAGCTAATAAATGTGTAGAAACAAGATTTATAGTGATAAATGACAAATACTCTCAGTGTTTCAGTCGTTCTGATATCCTTTCGTTGATTCACATGGCTCACAACTAGAAAAAAAAAATTGTGTAACTCTAGGGATGGTCTATAGGAAACCAAACATCTGAATTTGCTCAAGCATTATGGATTCTATCTCATAGACTTAGAAATGTCTCAAGATTTCCTCAACACCCTACACTTACAGATACTAAGCATTCTTTTGTAATTAAGCTAGCTGTGAAGTTTAGCTGTGTTAGCATGAAAGTGTTTTCCTGTTTTCATTTGACAAAACATACATTTTACGTAATACAAATTATATTATGAAAACATTCATGGGGAAGGCAGACCCATAACCTGAGTCCTTCCCAACCACATTCTCAACCATAATTTGCGTCTCCATCATCTTTTCTGAAACAAATAGAATATAGGCATCAAAATTGCTGTTTATTTGTAAACACTGTGCAGGATGCTTCAGGATATTTCTCTATAGTTGCTGGGTTTCTGTTATTATGTTGTGAGTATGTGAAGTCAGAGAACAGTAGTTTATAAATGTAAAAGCCAACACAGGCCAATTGCACCCTTAGTTGTGGATATATATGTGTGTGTAACGGCTTAAGGTCAGACATTGTTGCAGAACAAAGAGCAATTTAGAAAATTCATTAGCACATTCCTCTTATCATCTTAATGTCACTGATAGTTACTGATTTCAATATAGCATACACAATGAAGATTGTATTTAACAGCAAGGAGGTGGGCCCAGACAACACTTTTCTGTGTTTTTGTCTCTAATCAAAGCAGAAGAGTTTAGACTCACAAGTAATTATTTTTAAAAATAGAAAAGTAATCATAACCCATATGTTTTCAAATTTTCCTTCCATTCTGTGAACAGTAATATACACACACTTCTATAACACAAAATATTCAATTAAAAACAGTCTATTTGAATAAAATCTGACAAACGAATAAGTAGATTATTAAATAACACTATGAAATCTCTAGGTGTCATTCACACCTCATTTCTAGGAGGCTCCATCTTTCTTGCTAATCCAGATTATTTGGCCTGTCTGCTATTAACCTATTTAGGATAATCTTCTGCCCGATGGAGAGACACAGAAGAGATAGCTCAAAGAAAAATCCACCACGAGATCAGTTTCTCACATATGAACGCCATTGTGGAAATATGAACACCATTGTCAGTATTATAGACCTAATTCTTTAAGGATTATTATTTTTTTTTGGCACTGCAGGTCACATCTATTTTTATTTAAACCATGCAATAAACATCAAGGGTACGCAATCCTGGGACCACATCAAAAGACAGATGTAGATTATACCTCATTCGTAATTCAGTTACATCTTTTCCAAAGTTCGTAGCGCTAAACAGTGGTTTGTTCTGGCATTGGTTGAAAACCAAACTTAACAGAAGCAGCTCATCATCCCAATCTACCAATAACAACAAAGTGCATCATTATGTGTTTTGCACTTATTTACCACCAAAATTGCAGCATTTGTATTTAAGAATACCTCAAGAAACAGAGCAGATAGCTTCTTATCGTGTTTCTTGGATGAAATGAAAATCTAAACCTGAATCCCATGTACAGGCCTTAGCTAAAATTGTTATTTCTGCTGTTCAATATATAGGACATGAAGCCACAAATTGTACCAATTTTCACAATAATATAAATGTCTTTGGCATTTAGAATTGAAGATAGACCAGAGGCAGTTATTGGCTACCTTTACCTTCTCTGAGCCATTTTTAGGATGGAATCTAAAGAAAGTCTTCCTGCTATAGAGCAGGCATATGTTCACTCATTTGCTCAGCCATTCAACAACAGATCAAATATTAATGTATGCCATTGCAATCCACTCTGTATAAAACTGTGCAATTTTTATAATCTCTACTTTCAGTGCACTTACAATCTTTGTAAAATGGATAAACCCCTGGCACTCTGAAGGGACAGCATTGCCATTAGATGGAACTTTTACTAAACACCCTAGTGAACAAGGGGAGGCTGTGTGGCCCGTGCACAGCATGTATGCAACAGTGGAGATGCCAGTTGAGGCTGGTCTGGCTTTTCTTGAAAGCGCCATTCTGCAAAAGTGAAAGGGAAGCCTTGGAACCGGATGCTTTGAGAAAACAAAAGCTAAAAAGGATAGATTTATAATGATGATCCTGGGAATAATTCAACCGCATGTCTGCCAAGAAGTGTTTTAGGAATCAGACACTGAATGTCTGACATGGGAATTGGGATTGTAATCCCTTTATGGTAGCCCTCAAATTACCTTCCCACGAAAGAATGAAATTTATCCCCTTCAATCTCATATAGAATGCAATCTGGGCAAACTGTAAGAGACTCTTAAATACAGAGAACAAACTGAGGGTTGATGGGGGGAGGGCAGTGGGAGAGAGGCGAAAATGGGTGATGGGCATTGAGGAGGGCACTTGTTGGGATGAGCACTGGGTGTTGTATGTAAGCAATGAACCACAGGAATCTACCCCCAAAACCAAGAGCACACTATACACACTGTATGTTAGCCAGTTTGACAATAAATTATATTTAAAAAAATAAAAACTAAATAAAATGCAATCTGACTAAAATTTTTACATACCAAAAGAAAATCATGTGTACCTATTTGGAAATGAGAGTAAATGCTAGAGTCAATAAATAGATTTAAACAAAGCAAAGCAGTGTTAAAAAAAAAAAAGCCACACAAGCTCACTACTTTGACTACACAAAAGAGAATGCTTCCAAGGAGATGTTTGTGAGGTCAAAGCACACATGAAACTGAGACCTGCTTTCCCCAGACTTCTCTGCAAATGGTACTTACATAGGTCCCACAAAACTTCGTTAGTTATAGGATCAGTTCTACTAATTTGGGGTATATTTGGCACTTTTGGCATTCCCACAGTTTAAAATTTTTATATAACTTGAAGGTTAGTGGTGAGAAAAATCTATCATACTGTTATACCTGGCATCAACAAGAACATTTCCAAAATAGGATAATAATTGATCCCTAGGGTTCCAAATTGACCTTTAGAATAGGGTCATTTTTATGAGAGAAAAGTTGTGAAGTTCAGTTTAGCCTCCAAAATGCTTTTTCATTTGTTCCTAACATGTTTCTTCATTTAACCACATCATCAACAGTATTTCTGATAACTGTCTTTGGAAGCGCTTCAGAATTTGGAGGTAAATTTTATAGAGCTTTGGTGGCCTTAAAGTGCTCGGGTTATCTAGCTAACCTTTAACCTAGTCCTGCCACATTAAGTGTTAATGTTTCATTTCCATGTTAACTATTGCACTATCATTTCCTGTAAATGTCATCCTTTCGGAATAAACCGAGGAAGGGAGCTGTTAAGAATTTCCTGCTCCCATGTATCACCTGCTATTTGCTTTTACCCCAGATGCAAGGCAATATGATTGCTAGCTTCCGGGAGATCATAAAATCGAAATTGATTTTATGGCTCAGAACCGTCTTCCAGCACGAGTGGCAAGATTCTTTTTTTTTTTTTTTTTTTTTTTTAACAAAGAGAGCGAACCTTCTCTTCTTTCATTTGGTTTGTGAAGTTTGTGGAAGAATTGCCGAAATGCCACAGTTTGCTGCACATTTTCTCTGTTTTATTATGAACAGCATCCACACAGGTAGCAACTTCCCGTTTGCTGCTGCATTTCTTCCCCGTAGACTCCTCAGTGTCCCTCAGAATCGGTGTAGGGTAAGCTGTGACTGACGGGGCTTCTTCCCATCTGTTTGTCCCGGGCATTTGCCCAACTCCTCTGTGCATTGGAAACGTGCATGTTGAATCAATGCAACGAGCAAAATGGTTGCTGTGAAATCCCCTTAAGAAACTCCATTATTCAACTAATGAAACCTCTACATCTTACTTCCAGAGAAAAATGACAAAGGACATTAACATAACTATAGGGAACAAAAAAAAATGGTCTTTTTCTGGCGCTGCGTGTGCCACTTCGTTCTCCTCGCCTTCCCATTACTGTTGCATCCGGGTCTCTGCAATGGCTCATCCAGTTTGCTATTTTCTTCCACTGCTCCTGCTTCTCTGAGAGTTCCTGGAGTTCTTATCAAACCATCCCCCAAATAAATCACAATTGCTCTAGAACACCAATCCTCAAGGGGGCATGGGATAAATTAGCCTAAAATATTCCCATTTTCGCACCGACTTTGCAAAGTTATATTTCTGAAGGCTTCCCATGACTTTTATTTAAAAGTTGTCCTTCAGCACGGTCTCTTACTCCTAAGAAGACATTTATTTTCAAAATAGTTTTCAAACGATGGCTCTTCTGTGATGAAACGCAAACGAATTATGACCATATCCTAAAAGATACATACATATCCATGCTGTGACAAACCGAGGGTTCCTAAGTATGGAATGGGAGAGGGATGGATATTTTTTTTGCAGATGAAAGCTACCGAAAATGAGATGGCCATTATCATTAACATCTAAGCATTTAACACTGATAAAATTTAAGGCAACAACAATGAAAATCTTTTTTTCCAAAATCTGAGGATTTGGATACTTGGTCCTAGTTATGGTGCTAGTATTTCTTGTGTTACTGTAAGACTAGGTCTTGACCTCTCTGAGTCTGCAGTAACTCACTCCCGCAATTAGGATACTAGACTTTCAGCCCGGAAAGTAAGACTCAATAGATGTACAGTAGAGCCTAAAGGATCCTTTTTATGCTTTGCAGAAAACATGATCATATTCTTTTAATTATTTGTAAGTGCAGCATTATTATGCATGTGTTTAAACAAAGAAAATGAAGCGTTTCTATTAAATCTTTGGATTAAATATGCTTGTGTAATGAAGTAAATGTCATGTGTACACACTTAAAATTCTAAAAATTTGTTTCTTTTATTTTAGAAAATTCATAGAAATGGGTTTCATTGATGAAAAAAGAATAGCCATATGGGGCTGGGTGAGTTGTTTTATATGTTTTATGCCTGTTATTCAGTTCAGCAATCATAATTTTCTAAAGTGTTCGCTTATAAGGTTTCTCATGAAATGTTAATGTTGCAACATAATTTAATCTGTCAATGGAAACAGTCAGTTTGGGTAATCTAGGCTTCAAAGTGGTGGCTTTAAGTGTTCCTTTTTCCCAATCATTTAATTTCTTTCTTGTGTAGCAAATTAACTCATAATTGATACATTTTTACTTAATTTTTTGGTATTAGATTACAGTATCCTGAATTGAACTATGTTCATCAAAGGTTTCATTTCCTTTGTTATTTTGGAGTTAATAAAGATCTTTTAGAGTTCATAATTTCATTTTTTTAATGAAAAACTAAGCTAACATTTGCAATTATAGGAACTTTTAGAACACAAATTCCCTAGTACCTAGCCTATCCCAGTCATATCTTGGCTGTTTTGATTCTTTTTTTTTTTTTTTGGTAATCAAATTATTTTACCAGACCTAACATTAATTTGTGCTAACTGGAGAGGAGTATAATTTAGTTTCTGAGTTATAGGTCATGGAGATAACTGCCCACGTTTGAGGAGCTGTGCAGGTTCTCAAAATACACATTAAAAGGAAGAGGCAAAACTTCCCAATCATGGGCAATGAAGTCACTGGAAAGTTTAGAGAAATATTGGAAAGAGTTTAGATTTGCCCATTATAAATTATGATAATTACCCTTCAAAGAAGATTTCCTGTTTCACTTTTTGGTCTGAATTTGTACATTTGCAAGTCAATTTGCAGCCGTTTGTGCTTGGGTTGTTTTTCTTGGCTGTTTTCTCTGAGAGCGGCCTGCACAAGATGGAGGGAATGAAACCCAATATTGAAGGGAATCTGCAGGCTCCGACTCAGCTCTCAGCTCAGTGACCAGATGAAGAGCTGTTATGAATTTGTGGAAAGTTGTTACTTCAAGCCATTTGGTCCTTCTTAAA
The DNA here is from genome assembly GCF_022837055.1 of Prionailurus viverrinus. Classification (NCBI taxonomy): domain Eukaryota; kingdom Metazoa; phylum Chordata; class Mammalia; order Carnivora; family Felidae; genus Prionailurus; species Prionailurus viverrinus. Next base: position 65,606,396 of record NC_062568.1, read on the forward strand.
ACTATCAAATGTTAAATATCTAAACAGAATGGAATTCAAATGGGTGGAAATAAATGAAATATTTTTATAGTGAAATATTTCAGATAAAATCTCTCCATCCATTTTTATGAAATTTCCTAAAGTAAATTTTCAAAAGATTCAAATTTCACGCGGAACACTTCCATGTAATCATTACCATTTCTCTTACACTTTTACTTTGCTTTTACTGCAAGCTCTGAAATAATCAGAAAGTGGAATTTTTAATTTCATTTCTACAACATCCTGGTATTAGTTTGGTAGAGAACCATCTATGTGGGATGATTTAAAGAACCCACTCATCACCTCAAAATACATCCATATCAGTCTGAAATTCTTCAATAAGGGATTCTCACGATGTCTGTGCAAATGCTTCTAGAAGAAGTAGTATATTAGGTCCCCTTTATTGCTTACTTTCCAACATGGCAGTAATTGCAAGCTAAACCCTGAGAACATGCGCGGAAGAGGGAAATAAGTGAACTGCCACCGGATGCAACGCATGAGCAACCCCTGAATCAGCAGGGCCCAGAAGATCCTGAAGGAGAAAGACCTTAATACTATACTGTTATTTATCAATTAGTTAAGAGTTATTTAACCCATCCATCCGATCACTGGTTCATGCGTTCTTTCATGCATGTAGTACATTTTTATTGGATCTCAATTAGGTCTTATATTAGGTTCTTTAGAAGATAAAAAGATGAATAAGTTATAGCCCTGGCCCTCTGTTAGATAAAACAGAGAGCAAAAAAGCAATTGCTCAGCAACATTCCAAGTGTTAAGACAGACACAACTTACCGCGGAGAATACCAGGGAGAAGACTGGTTAATTCTGGCTATGAGAGCTAAGGGAAGATTCAGAAATGAGGTAGTGAAGATAGGTTAGTAGTGGGTCATGCCAGAGAATGGAGACAACATTGCCAGGGTCCAAAGGTAGCAATGAGTAGGGCACAGTTGGTCTGGATGCCTGAAACTTCAGAAGTGTAATCCATACATACTAAAGAAGGTGTAGGAAATTAGTTTGGATAGATAGGTAGCCAGATAACAGGAGGGCTTTTAGACTGCATAGAGAAGAATAGGCTCTCTCCATGGCTTTGCAGACATTTCTCTTATTTTTCTATGTCTCCATCATCATTACACTCCATTCATTTTTTAAAAAATGTTGGTGATTTTCAGGATCTGACCTTGGCTCTCATTGTTTTTCACTTCCTTGGTGACACCCAGGTAATTTCAAAAATGGTGATGACAGTCAGATCCCTGCCACTAGCCCCCACCTCTCTTCTCAGCTCCACATTTCAAATGCTCACTGGTCATCTATCCCAAATCAATGTCTTACAAGAGGCTCAGGCTTAACTCACACAAGCTAAACTTGTTATAGTCTACTTAAAACAAGTCCTCATCTTTATTAAAGGACCTCACCACACACCTAGTCACCCAAATAGTAAGTTCAGAGCTATTTGCAACTTCTCCTGCTCCCCAGCTCCAACACTCCAGTGGTTAGTAAGATCTATCAGTTCTACCTTCAAACATTTAAATCTGTTCTCGTCATCCCCACAGCCAGTGCTTTAGTCCAAGTTTCTTCATATGTAATTTAGATAAGACCTTCTCAAACTTTAGCTTACATAAGCATCACCTGAAGAACTTATTGAAACACGTTCTAGGGCCCTACCACCAGAGATTCTGATTCAGTATTCCCTGGGGAGGCCCGAGGATTTGCATTTCCCACAAGATCACAAGTGATGCTGATTCCTCTGGTCCAAGGACCATGGGTTGCGTAGTTCAGTTGCCTCTGAACTAGCCTTCCTGCTTTGACCTCACAAGCTGCAATGTTGCTAATGAAGTTATTGTTCCCAAACAGGAATTTACCATGTTGCTTTTCTGCTTATATGCTTGTACATTTTCTAATGTACACATCAACCTTGACCTGGTGCCCAAATATATTTCCTAGCATGCAAAGCCCATGACAAGCTGGCTGAAACCTCCTTTTCCAGCCTCATCTCTTTCCACTTTTCCCCATGCCTTATGAATAATTTGACTCATGTCTGTGCTTCCTCACTCCCATGTTTTTGTGAATCCTGCTCCTTGTACCTGCAATGTGTCTATCTTCTTCCATCCCCCTCCTCTTCCTCTGAAATGGAAAACTCACTTATTCTTTAAAACCCAACTCAGACATGACTTTCTTTGTCCTCCAATAGTTCTTTTTACTGCTCTTCTGGGAATTACCATGGTTTATCTTGTCTGTCTATTGGTTTCTCCCATGAAAATGTAAGCTCATCGAGGGAATGGACTTCATCTGTTTCTAGATTCGTTTCTCAAACGTTTGGCATAATACTTGGCTATCTCATATATCGATTATGTTGTTTAAACTAAATTTAATCCTAGAAGTCAGTGTCCCCCCACATGTATCTTATTAGTACCAAGGGATTTTTCAGGAAAAGTTTATCTGGTATAATAATTTGGTAAATTATAAAGTCTACATAATAGTGTGTGCTGGCTCTGTGAAGGAGAGATTTCGATTAACAGTATTACCAAAAAGTATTTGATTCCACGGATACTTTTTTGAGATGCGCTCTTGAAGTCAGTAGGGAATAGAATTGGTGTCTTAGGAAGATCCTCTTGGCTGCAGAGTGAAGGAAGATATGAGGTAGGAGAGGGAGTGAGCCAAGGAGCTAGGTGAGCAGTAATATGGGCAACCAATGCCCACGGCCTGAATTTAGGCAGCGAGGTATGAGGTGGGAAGAGGTTCAAGTGCTCTTTTCTAGTATAATAAGCAGGAGCCTGCAAGACACTGAAGACTGAAAAGAGGAAGATATTGAGAACGACCATGAGCATTGCTTAGCTATTATTGTGTTTCATATCAAGGAAGGAAATATCTGTTTGCATGAAGTGTTAGGCACCAGAGTGGTCTGAGAAACATACTGCAGCTAACCACATAAATTTTTGGTAGTCAGTGGGTGAATAAGATGAAAATCCTGCATTTCCCTCCATTATCCTGATTAAGAAGGGGAGAAGAGGCATTTTTATCTTACCCTTTTATTTTTCTGGCTCACACAAGTCAAAGTCCAAGAGCCCTGTTTTTAGTTTTATTAGATATCCACTGTGCACCCAACACTATGCCTAGGGAGTGTCTGTTATAACTGGTTCTTAACTAGGCAATTTTGTCCCTCAGGGGACATTTGGCAATGTCTGGAGTCACTTTTGGTTGTCACAACTGGGAGAGTGCTACTGGCATCTAGTGAGTAGGGGCCCAGAGATGCTGTTAAATATCTCACAATGTACAGGACAGCTCCCCACAAAAAAAGAATTACCCAGCCTAAAATGTCAGCAGTGCTGAGGTTGCAAAACACTGGTTTATTTGAAGAAAAATTGAAGTAATTATTCTGACAATTGAAGAGCAGCAGGGGTTTTGCCTAAATTATTAGAATAACAACCTCATTTATGGGCCTTGCTTTGTTAATATAGGCCTAGCCAGGTGGTGTTGAATAAGCATTAGTTCATGATTTAATCTTAGTTCCTTTCTCTTCCAGTGACTAATTATAAGCAATTTGAATTGCTATGTGCGATCAGCGATGTAAAAGTAGGACAAATGCACCTCTAATGAGACTACATTAGACTCCAAACTTAAAGTTCCCCAAAGAGGTTTGCCCTAGTGTAAGGACGGAGCGGAAAGTCATGGGTTGTAGAGGAAGGTGTCCTTGCTTTGAGTCCCGGCTCTGCTGTTTTATGACTCCAAGAGTCCTCTATGTTCACTCTGAACCTCAATTTCCTCATCATGAAATGCAGCCCTGATTTCCTCACCAAGTCACTGTGAAGATTAGCTGAGTTAATAGGAAAGTCATATATTCGTCAAATATTTAGTCTATTCCCTTCTGTGTTCCAGGCCCTATTCTCAGGGCTGGGGATACCTTTGGTCACAAGACAGATGAAAATGCCGACCTTTGTGGAGTTAGGAATGGTTGGGAAGAAAGACAGCAAGCAAGATAAATAAGTAAAATGAATAAGATGTTAAATGATAAAATGCCCTGGTGAAAACCAAGCCAAAACAAGAAAGGAGCATGAAGCAGGGTTGGTGCAATTATAGATGAGAAGGACGGGTGGGATTCTTTGAGTTAAGACTTGAAGTGGGGAGGAAGTGAGCCCTGCCCATATCCGGAGATATGTTCTAGGCAGTGTTCTAGGCAGAGTTCTAGAGTGTTCTAGGCAGAGGGCAGCAGCATTTGTGAAGGTCCTGGGACTAGATCATGCTTGGAGGCTCCAGAAAACATTAGGAGAGCCAACAAGCAGAGGGACATCTGAAGTGGGAGAAGGGAAGCAAAGTTGTGGGTCCTCAAAGAAGGTCACAACAGCCTTGGCCATACAAACATTAACTATCTATTATTATCGCCTGTAGGTAAAATGTTCCAATGTACATTATGGCTCACATAAAAGTGTTCTATAAACCCTTCAAAATTCTGTGCCCTTCTAAGAATGTTTTTAAAGATATCCTTCATTTAAACAAAATGGCAAGGCATCTAAGTGCAAAGGACAAAATTCTAGAATTCTCATGGCCAATCTGCTCCGTGGGTTCCTTTCTTGCGACAGCCACCCACTCTGCCTTGGAGCCCCACCCATGGGAGAGCAGAAAAAAGTCAACTCGGGTTTATTTTATTTCCTCTTCATTTCTACAATAGGAATAGCTTTTCTAAGCTGCCTGAGAATTTAAAGAACACCTACTTTTGTTGTGCTGCTGCTACACCAGTTTTGCTCTTACAAATTCCTAGAGACAATTTGTATTCATCCTGCAAACACGGAAATTTTATTTAGATACAGCATTATTATCTAATCACTGGGTAGATACAGATTCATAACTTGTAAGATTTCAAACAGAAATGTTCAAAACCCTTTTCACTATATAGAAGCGCCTTTGATTTCAAATCTTGTTTCATGCTATTTCAGCGGGACCCACTGTTGTTACTTGTAGTGAACACAGTTTTCCAATAAAACCACAAATGATAATATTTCTAACTCAGGCTTACTTTACTGTCTTTGAACCTGAAACTGAAAGAAAGAAGGAAAGAACTCCCGTGTCAGTAATAGTCATTGCTAACCTACTAATTAAAACAAGTCATTTTTATAAGTGAAAATTTTCACTTACCCAAAAGATTTTTAAACCCAATGTTCCTTCCATTTTTAAAATATATTTCCCCTATTAGAACATGTTTTAGTCTTCTTTAAAGAGGCCATGATATAATTGGAGATGCTTCTATTCTGTGTTTTGTAGCCAAGGGTCCTCCATAAAATTCTTCAGAACTGGAAACCTACAACTGTAAACTAGTCAAAGAATTCTTCCTTGAACTCATCAATTCAGCAAGATTGTTTAGCTTACCACCCTCCCCCCTCTCCCCCCCACCCCATACCATGTATTTCACAGGTTAAGAATAGACTCTTCCTGGGGCGCCTGGGTAGCTCAGTCAAGTTAAGCGGCTGAATATTGATTTCAACTCAGGTCATGATCTCACAGTTTGTGAGTTTGAGCCCCACGTCGGGCTCCAGGCTGAGAGTCTGGATCCTGCTTGGGATTCTCTCTCCTTCTCTCTCTACCATCCCCCTCTCAAAATAAATAACTAAGCTTTAAAAAAAAAAAAGAGAATAGACCCTTGCTACCGACCTGCCCTCACTACCATGTCGGTCTGTCTGTCTGCCTGTTGTCTCTCACTCTATAAATCTCTCCCACTCACTCTTTCACCCTCTTTCTAAAGACTGACTTTTCTGTGGCAAAGGGTGATAAGATCTGCTGATCTAAGGGAATAGCTCCCAGAGGCTTGTGGTTATAAGGTCCTAAGTACAAGACATATTACATTCCTAGTTGGAAAGTCCCACTGTTCTCTTGTGACTTGTGGGAACCTTCCTGTGTTGGGGCAAGAATATGCACTGAGAATCACTTCTTAATCTAACACACACATTTTGGAGGGCTCAGGACCCAGGGCACTGTTTAGTCCACATTCCCAGGAGAAGCATCTCTCTCAGGCATGTTTCTACCTTTGACTTCCAGGGAGAGATGCCACCTTATTGTGTTCTTTTCTTCAGTTTTAGGAAAAGGTTCAAATATCCAGGTGACACAGGCAGACATCTCCTGTTGTCAGGGTCACATTTGTGAACCATCTATTTGATTCCTTGGGGAAGAAACTTGATGAGAGTTAACCCTACTCCTGACGGTGTCATTTGTATCCCCTTTTGCATGTCTTTGTTCTTCCATTAAATTTGTGGGGGGCTATGTAAGACTTTACACTGGCTTTTCCTCCTTTGAGCTGCTTTGCCAGAAATCTTCCGAGCAGAATATATAACACTACATTATAACCAAATTCTGGCCATTTCTTCAATATCCAGAAGATTCATATGTCCTTCCCTTATTGTTCTATTATGAAAACAAATAAGTTAATACACAGATGTGAGTTCTGCCTCCTGGGACTTTCGCAAGCTGTGAGAAGTATCTCGCTTTTCCATTTGGGCAATAATCTGCTTTCTTTGTGCATTTCTTTCAAGTAAAATCCTGGTTTTGCTCTGGCAAGGTCTTCATTGGAAAAATATGGAGGAAAGAATTTTGGCAGAAAAATTACAATTATAAATATCTCTTAAACTGCCCCTGCCATGCTCTGATTAGCACACCAAGTATTTTTAGTTTACTAGGGGTGAAATTATGCTGTGTCAGGTGGAAGTCACTGCCAAGAGTGCAAGATAGACATTTAATCTACCCCATGCACATCCCCGGCGCCCATGAGTACTTATTGTGAGAGGAGTTGCTATAAAACTATCTTGGAGAGTTTCTGAAAGCAAATCTGGGACTGACTTGCAATGATGTCTCCACAGTCCTACGGAGGCTATGTTTCATCACTGGCCCTTGCTTCAGGAACCGGTCTTTTCAAATGTGGGATAGCAGTGGCTCCTGTCTCCAGCTGGGAATATTACGGTATGGAAACATTTCATAAATGTTGCTGCGAAAACATTTAACACATAATTACTCTATATTTGAGGTTGCTAGGAAAACAAATTATGCAGTAAAATTCACCCCAGCTTCACTGGGGAAAATATAATCTATAAACGAGGTTGTTTATATGATTCATTATAATCATGTTGCAGCAATCAAAGAAATCTTAAGAATGAGGAAGGACTCTTCTAAAACCCAGTATGTTAGTCTCTCCCCCAACACCTTGTGCCTCCTGCTAAACCAAACCTCTAGAACCAGAGCCAGCTCTTTGTTTTCACAGGCACACAGGTGCAGCAGGTCTGGCTTTCAAGCACATTGTATGCAAAGTTAGGCAGAGCCACTGCTGTTCACCTCCACACCACAGTTTGCAGCTGCCAGTTCCTTTGCTCCAGAAATCAAAACAAAACAAAACAAAATTTGTTGAGAAGTACACCTCCCGTGTGTGCCTATTTTTATGATTAACATTAACGCAGGATGATCAGTCGGAATTAACTCTAACAATTGAACAAAAATTAGCTTTCATCAGATCCTCGTCCCTGTGCTGGGATAGAAATGAAGCCACTATAACTTGGAGGGAATCTTTATTCAGAAAAAAAAAAAAGGTGTGTGTGTGTGTGTGTGTGTGTGTGTGTGTGTGTTGGGAGAGGAGGATTTGGGGGACACAGTTCCACCCCACATTAAGACACCAATAAAAGTACTAGAGGCGGCTGCATTTGTGATTTCTTTTAAAATATAATGAGGTCATCCCATAAGGTCCTCCCTAGCTCAACATTTCCACCCCCCCCCACCCTGCCCCCACTGAAGGGCTTTGGGTAGAAGAGAAAAAACTTAAGAGCATCCTTTCTCGTGTTAGCTGTTCCTGTTTCCTCCTTTGCTTCGCCAGCCCTACTGAGGCAAATTGCAGAGCAAATGAGTTGGGTGGAGCATTACAGTAAAGGAAAGCAAGAACCTTCCTCAGCAGCTCCACAGGGGAAAGTGGTGAGCAGTTCTCAAACTGAGGGGTCTTGCTGGTTAGTGAAATGAACCATTTCACATGCAAACAACATGTTCTTATGTGTTTTACAGCATCTATCTACACGGAGCGATTCATGGGCCTCCCAACAAAGGACGATAATCTCGAGCACTATAAAGTAAGCATGTTCTGTTTAATTTAGGTCATTAACTGAGTTCCAGTATGTGCCACATACTTTTGAAGCAGTCATTCAGAGTTTACACTTTTGCTGGGGCCCCAGGCAAATGCGATGATCTTTTGTTAGCTGCAAAACACCTCCCTAGAGAGAAATTTACTCTCTTTGGATTCTCTTCTTTCTTTCCCCATCCTCCCTTCCCTCACCTCCCTTTTCCCCATCGTGCTGCCCACCCCCAACCCCCACACAGCTTGAGCGGGCATCATCTATGCCTAAGGTCTCACTCATATGTAACATATGACACATAAACTTTCCGTTTTTCAAACTAGGAATCAGATGGAAGTAATGCAAATGATGATGAAAATGTGTTGCTCTGACTCTTAAATATTTATCAACCAAAGCAATACATAATTTCAGTATTGGTGCTAAGTCCATCGCACAATGATTTAGCTAGTTTTCTATTAGAACTTGCAGCAACTAAAATGTTAATTTTTCCTCTTTTCCAGAATTCAACTGTGATGGCAAGAGCAGAATATTTCAGAAATGTAGACTATCTTCTCATCCACGGAACAGCAGATGGTGAGGTTTAAGCAAGACTCTTACACATAAAAATACTGAGCCAACATCACTTTGTTTAAGAAACATTAAGCATCCTCCTATGCCTATGCTCAGGGTCAGTACCTAAGAGTCAGGGACATTTCCATAAACGAGTGTGATTACTCACTGCTGACAATGTCAACTGCATGACTAGATAATTGTCGGTGTTCATTTCCAGGCGGTACATTGTCACTCTGTGCTTTCTGGTATTTAGCAGCACTTTAACTCTCTCTCTTTGTTGCAGATAATGTGCACTTTCAAAACTCAGCACAGATTGCTAAAGCTCTGGTTAATGCACAAGTGGATTTCCAGGCAATGGTACACAATTTCGTTTTACTCATGTTCACGGCCTTAGACCCGTAAGCTAAAAGGAAGAATCTTATTTTTTGATTATAATTATTACTTTTTACTGAAACCTGGCAAACTGGCTGTAGGGTAGAGTGGGCAGAACATTAGCAGATGGGTCTCAGATCTTTCATGAACTCCCTGAAGGACACTAAGCAAGCCATGTCACCTCCGGGGATCCTAGTTGAGTCATATATGAAATAAAGGCATCCGTGAGATGAGCTGATCTTCTAGCTCGAAATCCAATAGTTCTGCGATCCTGCTTACATAAGTGTAGCTACATACTTAGAGTCCCCACAAAGGCCGGGAGACCCAAAGCAGCTAAAAGTCTCTGTTTACCCAGTAAGAAGCAATCATGGAATGTTACCAGAGGCTTCCGAGGCTCCCGGAAGTCAGGCGGCTCCGCTCAGAGAGCCCTTTCATCTGTGTGTTCTCAGCACCTGACACATGCTTGGCCCAGCACACGAGCTGGTGTTTTCACCGAGCGAAGGAATGAATGAGCTAGCTGTAAAATCAAGGTTGCATGAGGAATAGGAAATGACAGCAGAGAGAAAAGTAAGGTGAAAACCACGGCAAGGGAGACAACCCCTGACAGCTGTTTCCCCCCTTCGGTGAGCATAAGTTCCCCCTCACTTGCTTTTCCTGAATAAGAACCTAGAAAAGGAAACCCTCATTTTTGGAATTTTGGTTTTTAAAAATAATTTACAAAAGCGGACGTGAGGTTTTTCTGGTCTTTTTTATTGTGACCCTCCCCCCGCCAACATAAATTCACCTGATGAGTATATGGAGCATTCCATCACGACCACGATCTACCTTTATTCAGTGAAAACAATCATCTTACCAGCATCTCCCCAACAATGAAGTTTAAATTTATAATGCTGTCTCCCTGGGTGTTTTTAATGATACTATGTTTAACTCCTATAAAAGGTGTTTACAGTTATATGTGTTGTGGATTTCCTGCAGCAGACAGGAATTGGATTCAGAGGCTAAAAGCCTCGTGGAATTTTTGAGCTAGAAGGAGCCTCAGAGGAAATCAAATCCAACCTCCTCATTTTTCAAATGAAGAAACCAAGCTCCAGAGAAGCAAAGTAATAGACCCAACATACCAGCTCTGGAGCCCATGCCTGCCTCCGGATCCCCCCCGGGATGCTGGCCACTGTTAAAGCTCAGCCACCAAGATCTAAAATCTCAGCTTAAAGAATGTGAGAGAATAGTGAGGGTTAATAGAAGGCTTTCATACCTTCCTGTTCTAAATGCTTACGTGTAAGCTAGTTTAGTTATTTGAGCGTGCTTAAGTAGAATTTCAACCACAATATTAGAAAAATTACCAGGACCTGAGAGCATGAGTAAGTCAAAGCTAGATGCATCATGTGCCTGTGGTTGTAACAGAGGCTTCTGTCCTTTGTGTTTCAGTGGTACTCTGACCAGAACCATGGCATTTCCGGCCTGTCCACGAAGCACTTATACACCCACATGACCCACTTCCTAAAGCAGTGTTTTTCTTTGTCCGACTAAAAATGATGCAGACGCAAGCCTGTATCGCAGTCTGAACACTTCATATAAATGCCTCCGACCATTTGCTTGTTTTACTCTTTCTGCTGTTAAATCCTGGTACAAACAAACAAATGAATGATGTTCTAAAGGCTGGCAGAAAATTAGAACTCAGAAGTTCAACCTCCTAAAGATTGTTTACATTTTCTGGCACTCTGTGAAAGAAGAGGAAAGGCAACCATGCCTTTTGCTTTGGACACAGACAATGTTTCATCACCTGTTTATTTGCGGAAAATAATAAAGTCAGAAGTTAAAGTGCTATTATTTTGTCTGTGTGAATTAATTTCAGACTCCGATTTTATTACAGAAAAAAAAAATGCTTACACTAAGCAAGCGCATGAATAATATTAGGTGGTTATGGAAGAGAAGAACCCAAGAGTTTGGGATTTTTGTAATTAGAGTTCCAGATGCTGGAAAGAGTAGCTCAGGGTATGCAAAAGCATTGTTCAGAAATCAAGTTTGAGATGCATTCTGCAGAGTCATCCTGATGTTTACACTCTATGCTGTCCCTCCAAGAAATGTTTCTTACATTTCTCCCAAATTTCTTCAATGTGGCCAAAAGCATTTGACAAGGATAAAGTCTGAATTTTAAATTCAAGCTCCTTTTAATAAATGCTTCAAATTTGGAAACATTTCTATTTTGTATCTCTTTTAAGAATTAGTGATGCTAACTGCCTGCAGATTACTGAGCCACACAAAACTGAAACAGCAAAAAAATTAAATAAAATGGAGATTGACAGCCAGAAAGGAAAAGTGTTGTATCGATGAGATTTTTCTGGGGTTTGAATTCTACATTATCGAGCTCATTTTGAATAAAGAAAAAAAAAGCCATAATGCTTGCAATCGCGAAGGTGATACTCCACCAGTAACAGTCCCCATCAATTAGAAACTTATGGGAGGCTTCCATCACTGTGGTTGCCACAGAGTTAAAAAGATCCAGGTCACCGAAGATATTTCTTAAATGAATGTTGGAAGTGGCCATGAAGCCACTCCCTAGGGGACTTTTCATTGATGTGTTCCCTGGCACTAGATTGCTCTAGATGATTTCTCCCCACCTCTAGCTTGATTCTTCCTCATTGCAGGCAGAAGACCGTTGTCCCTTCTCTCATGTTCTATAACCAGAAGAACCAATCCAGGCATGGAGCATTACAGCAGGAAGGGGCCTCAGACCATAGACCACAGACTCTTCTAGAATTGTCACATATTTCTTTGTCCAGCTCCCTCTCCACTACTGCTTTCTGAAATCATGTCTCCCACGCAGGCCACATAGAGCCACCTCACCTTTCAGGAAGGGGTGCTTTGTCACGGGGCTTGGGTAACACCCACACAGATTCAGAATGGGCCATCGCCCCTCCTCCCCACATCTATGCAACTGCTGATGCCCTGCGGGGCAGAGAGAAGCTATTACCTCCCCATTTTGTTCTGCGTGGAACAGCCTCCGAAGCAAGCCAAGATTTCCTCGTAATATTCTCATCATCCATTCTCCCCAACTGGGAGAAAAGAATAAGCAACGGTTCTTTCCTGATACCCTATCAAGGAAGACAACAGAGCAAGAGCAAAGAATAAGAAAATCTCGTTCCTTCAATGTCTTTTCTGCCTTTGTGGAATTTGCAAAGCTGTAATTTAATATCAACATGCAGTAAGTGGTCTCCCACCTCACGCCTTTGTCCCCACTGCCACAGAGGCCACTTCTAAAAGACAAACCGAACTGTGTCATTATTCCAGGTGGAAGCCTCCAGTATTCTCCACGGTCTACAAAATAATATTGTAGATATTAAATGTAGAATATTTCCCTCATCACAGAAAGTGCTATTGGATGATGCTATCCTCGGAATCTTCACAGACCATATCTGGGAACATAGCATATGGTGGAAGCTCACTGATTGATAAATGAACGAATGCCTCTGTGTTCACGGAAGATTCATTTTTCTCCATCACTGTTGCTAAAGCCTTCCCTGACCTCCTCAGGTAGGGTCATCCAGGTGCTCCTCAGGACATTCAGCATATGTTTATGTATTCATTCATTCATTCAACAAGTATTTGTTGAGTCTATCTGTATACCAGTCACTGTGCAAGACTTTAAGGATACAGTGAAGAGCAAGGCAGTAATTTGCGAGGCAGGTGTTTTGTTTTTGTTTTGTTTTTAATGTTCACATTTTATACAGCTTTACTAGATTCTTCTTTTGGGGTAGAAGATAAAAGATACATAAATTACCAAAGGGAAAGATTTAATAGGAAATACCAAACCAAAAGGGAAAATTAAAAACATCTTTCCTTTTCTATTTGTAGGAAGCGAATTGTAGTAATAATTATCCTTTGACCACATTTTATTCCTATATATGAGATTTGGGGAGGAGGGTGTCCCAACACCCTAACTAATGCTGCAAACTATCATCATGCTTCATAGATCACAAACTTGAGATTTTCATTCATCCATTCGACAGATATAATTGCAAGCCACTGTTTTAGGTACTAAAGTTGACCCTCCACCTCCCCAAAATGCATGCATATTAAACAAAATGCAGGCTTATGGGCAAAACCTAAAGCCTTATAAAGGTGAAAAATGAATGTAACTACAATGCAAGTTCAAATGATATCAGTGCTATAGGGGTGGGATTCTAACATGTGTAAGAAGGAAACCGTAAAAAATTTCATCATCTCAAAATGACCTCAAATGTTAGCCCTCCAATGCTAGCCTTAGAGCTATTTTAAAAGGTTTCAAAATTCTAGGTGACTATCTCATATATCCTGACGTGAATGAGAAAGAACTAGTAAGAAAATGGGTATTTTGTTAAATTTAACATAAATGAGGGAACTTGCATTGAGGTTTAGAAAAAAAAATATTAAGTCTACCCAAAAGCATAAAATGTATGAATTATTTCCTTCCAGAAACACTTTTTGAATACTTATGCTTTGCATGGCAGTACTCTAGGTACTGTAGGGCTTACAAAGAGGAATGTATGTACAATTTCTCCATTTCTAGACTGTTTCAGTAAAGGCGACTTAACGAATCTGATTTTCCCAACATTTGAGCATTTTTCAGAAACTGACAGATCTTTATGCAAATGTTGTTGCCAAGCTGTTTGTAATGGTGAAATTATACTTTGACAGTAACTCTTTAAAATATATTAAACCCAGCTAAGGTTTTTTTGGAAATGTTGCCAATTAAGTGACTTTAATGAGCTTCTTGATGGTAATGTAATTAAAATTCAGATGTTCTAATTGTAAAAAAAAAAAAAAATTACAGTTCTGGGAAAGTTAACAGTAAAATAAGCAAATGTAAAATGAATTAGGACTAATTTAAATGGTGATTATGTGGTCTTCTGGGAAGATTTTACCAAAACAATGCTTTCAATTATGCTGTTTGTAAAGAAGAAAGAAGACACCTAACAGATATTTTAAATTTATCCAATAAAGCGGAGATTTTGAGTTTATCCAATAAAACAGATTAAAAAATTCTGATCATGGTGAATCATTCTCAGCCGTGAAAGAATTGCTAAAACACCCCCTTGGCATTATGGACAGGCACCTTGACAATCTGAAGTAGAATGTGTAATTCAGGGAGAAGTAAGTGATTGGACCTTCCCAAGCTATTCATGGGGAAAACGTTCTGGCTCCTAGCAAAAGTCTCTAATGGCCACCTGCTCTGATTATTGCCATGCAATACTAACATGCTGGTCACAAACTCTTCTTTTTGACACACAGGTAATATATTTGGCAAGCTAGAGCAGCATAATCTCACCCTATTGGCCTCCAATTAATACTCCATTACTTACTCTACCCATTTAAAAAATTGCTTTGACAGAATGTGTTTTAACAAATATTTGTTGGTACAGCCTTACATACCTTGTTCTATGGTTTTACAGAATCTGTAACCTGTGAATAAGAAAGAGCAGCAATCTACCAAAGGGCATGCCACCATGGTTTGACAACTCATCCTCCTTCTTTCATAAGTAATGTCCATTGGCAAGCAAAGACAGGAGCATCGTTGCTAGCCATTAATTATTAGGGGCAGGAATTTTTCTCACTGCTACAGAGGGTGAATTTTTGAAATGAATGTCTTAATGAAACATTTAAGATGATATATAAATCATTCATATGTTAAAATCTACTATCGATTCACACATATTCAGTTTGCTAATTGAAACATCCTTTCCAATATTCATGAACACAATCGAAATTTTAGATCTGTCATAGAATTTGCTTATATCACATCAGCATTAAGCTAAATTTTCAGTTTTGAGAGGTGATAAAAAGCAATGATGCTTTAATATACGTAAGCACTTCATATGGTGAAAGGAAATAATGCCGCTGTCTGAAGATAAAAGTAATACTTTGCAGTGTTACAAATTCCTTCCTATCAAATAAAACACAAGGTAGCTCATATGTCAGTTCTTTGAAATATAATGTGTTCATTATAACTTATTTTAGAGATAGTGGGCTTTAATAGGTAAGTGCACAGATATAAAAGTAGATTACGCGGTTTGCATCCCAACTCAGTAACATATTCGCTGTGTAACGTTGCTCAGTTTTCACGAGTTCTTTCTGCTTTGGTATCCTTATACATGAAGTTCCAGGGTAATAATAGTTCCTACCCCGTAGGGTTGCTTGGAGGTTTAACTTAGTTGTTATTCGTAGAGCTAACAGCGTCTGACATACAGTAAGCGTTCTGTTAGAGTTTGCTAGATACATAAGGTAAACCACTTTGTAGTTGGCATTTTCAATAAATTAATTTTAAAGGAATTAATAGTCTGATCTTTATTGCAGCATTATTTGTAATAGCCAAATTATGGGAGCACACCAAATGTTCACTGACTGATAAATGGATAAAGATGTGGTGTGTGTAATGGAATATTACTCAACCATAAAAATGGATGAAATCTTGCCATTTGCAACACCATGGATGGATCTAGAGGCTATAATCCTAACTGAAGTAAGTCAGTCAGGAAAAGACAAATACCGTATGATTTCACTTATATGTGGAATTTAAGAAACAAATAAAAGAAAAAAGGAAAAAGAGACAAACCAAAAAACAGACTCTTAAATATGGAGAACAAACTGATGGTTACCAGAGGGGAGGTGGGTGGGGGTACGGAGGAAATAGGTGAAGGGGATTAAGAGTACATTTATCATGATGAACACGGAGTAGTGTATGGATTTGTTGAATCACTCAATTGTATACCTGAAACTAATTAAATTAATAGTCTAAATAAGAAGCCAATAGTTTCTTTTCCATATCAGTGAATTTATTATAAGTGTGGGAATAACCAGTCCCTTATAAAGGAATCTCTATATTTTCTGAAACAGTGTGACCCATGAGGAATAACTAATGTAGAAATCATGAATGTCCAAGGAAGTTCATCGACTTTGGCACTTTCTCTTGAATGAGTCATTCAACCCCATATCTCAATACCTATCTGAGTATTTGCAAGCAGTGGCAAATACTATTGAATATTTGCCCGCAGTGATGGAAACACTGTTGGAGAAGACCTACAGCCTGGGAAAAATGCAGTTGAAAGACATGAACAGTTTGTTTACCCAGGCTTCAGGCACAGCCCCAAAGCACCACACAGACCTTCCACTCTGGTCCTATCTCTACCATGCTCCCATCATCATCCAAACTCCAGCCCCATGAGTCTCCTTTTCTATTTTTTTTTCTTTTTCTTTTTCTTTTCCTTTTCTTTCTTTATTTTTTTTTTAAATCCAACCTCATTTCTGTTTCAGGGACTGGAATGTGGTTTTCTCATATTTTCACGTGGCTGTGTCCTTGTCACCTAGGTCTCAGCTCAGGTAACGTCACCTTAGAGAGAATCTCTCTCATCACTGGATTTAATGTTGCTTCTCCCATAACCAGAGATTTCTAACTACATTATCTAAATTTGCTTTCTTGATAGCACTTATTAGCATCAGAAATTATTTTATTTATGTAAGTTCTCCTCTGGTACGAATTTCTCTCATTTGAATATAAGCTCCCTTTGAGCAGTGACTCTGTCCTTTTACCTCTCTGTATCCAGGGCCTAGACAGCCCTAGAATAAGGTAGAAGGAGCTTCGTAAATATTTGCTGAATGTATCCCCATATTCTGTGGATGGGAGGGCCCGTGAAACTAGGATCCTTTTGTGTGACCTCACAGTGGAAACAGATCACATCCTTTCAGGAACTTAGCATGTGAGAGGTACTTGCTGTTTCCCCCTCAAAGTGAAGAGAAAGTAAAATCCCTGAGCATCGAGTGGTCCAGAAGAATGAGATTAGGAAGAATCTGAACCTTACCCAGAGATTCTGAAAGAGGGTGGTCTATGAAACAATAATAATGTGGGTCAGGAAATGGAAGCACAGTCCACTGACTGCCCTACCCCTGATATCACTGCTTCTAGATCAATCACCAAGACACTGCAGACTAAGGAAATTTGACACAAAATCTTCAGACTAGAAAAAGTCAAATAATTCTCTGGAATGCTATCGATTACTCTAGGAGCTTCTTTTTAAAAAAAACAGTAGTTTTTAAAATATTTTTTACCTAATATGTTTCAAGTACTAATAATTTCTTTCATGTGATAAACAAGTATCCCGGTGCTTTATACTGTTTCTATCTCCTGGTTAGATAGGTCTTAAGTTCAAACTTTGGAAGCTTTGTTGGTTGATTCTTTTATTTTTTAATTTATTTATTTAAATTCAAGTTAGTTAACATACAGTGTAGTATTGGTTTCAGGAATACAACACAGTGATTCATCTCTTACACATAACACTCAGTGCTCATCCCAACAAGTGTCCTCCTCAATGCCCATCACCATTTATTTAGCCCATCCCTCACCCATCTCCCCTCCAACAGGTTGATTCTTTTAAATGCAGAATACAAACCTGCAGTCATCAAATATAAGCCAATGAAATATATCTTCCAAAAGCTGAACATTTTAGATATTTGTCTAGCTGACAACTCAACATGGGTGAACTGAACTTTCTAGGGTCTCACTGATGGACCCAAGTGTAGCCCTTTGTATCTGCAAGATTGCCAAACAGAATTCAAGAAAATTGAATTCTAATTCTTGCGATTTTGTAAAGCTCTGTATGTTCCTCAGATTCCATTACTCCCTCCATGTGCCACACTTACTGGACTAGATTCATGGCTTTGCAAGCCCTACGAATTCCTCTGTGCCCCAGTAGGTGATAATGCAAGGTAATTCCTAAGCCCTAAATCATCTTCCAAAAACTGAGACCTATAGGTCAGATTATAGGAGCTAATCCCATGTTTTGATTCACTCTTCTCTCCTCTGTATCTCATAATCTTCTGGGATTATAGTGGTTATATACACTGAAGATTTCTTTCCTCTTCATATAGAGCTCTCTCTCATGAGTCTCTTAGGCACTATTTATAGAGATGGGGTGGAACAACAATCCTAGACCCCCTAGAAACACAGTGGCTGAAGTATTCCCCCTGACTCAGAAGGTAAAAGCAAGGCCAGGGATCCACCATGGTAGCTTGCTTGATGCTGGTATGAAAACATTCTCAAGGGAATTGTCATCAGCATCATTATCCATCATCTTTTTTGATGAGACTGATGTTATATGAATTAAATTGGTAGTTGAGAATCTTGTATGAGACAAATGTAAGGGATGCTTGGAGTAGAGTTCCCCATCTCAAGCAGCTTTTGAGGCCAGCCAGGTCATCAGATGAATGGAACAAACCAAGGAGGGTGTTAGCAAGGTCTCCGGTGACCTAAGGGTGGGACTCTGTCGAGCTGGTGAGTATATTAGAAGGCATAACAACCACTGGCACAAGCTGTTGCCATGTGGAAATACAGGTGTATTATTTCTTAGCTTGATTTTTATCGAAAGAAAGTAGAAAAACGGATTTTTAAATGGAAAGTCCCTCTCAATTTTGAACCTTTGACAACTAATTTCTAAGTAAAGAAAACTTATGTTTGGCCTATGGATATCAATTTCTATTTTAAGTAATAATTTAATTGCCTTTTTTTTGGGATTTCAATTATACACCCAGTACTCCATACACATTATTCCTTTTAAATCTCCAAACTCTATCTGGTTAGGAAAACGAGGTAAAACTGTGGAACTTGCCTAAGGTTCCATGGGTTCAACCATGGTCTTCCTACCACTACCATACCTCCATGTAACACAGGCAATGCCATTCCAGAAGGAGTGTGTGGAATGCCTTTTCTTTTGTTATATTACTGTCATTAATCAAATGCTCAATATAGAGTATAAATAAACACAACCCCAGTAGTAAGTAGGCTCTTATCAGTCATTATTAGAATTTATTAGGTACAGTTAATGAAGTAGCCATTAAGTGACTGTTTAAATAAATATTTCCAGGGTGGCTTTGAAAATGGAGTTTTGTGTCTCACTCTATAACTTGGTAACTTCTACAGGGTTCGCATCTTGCTTCTGGCCCTAGTGAAATTTTGTGTATGTACGGGCAAACCATCCAATATGTAAATCTAATTCGTGTCTGGACTCAGAATGATGTTAGCTTTCCAATCTTCCCATCACCTCGTCTCCACTCATCAGTATTTCTTCTAGATGACTTTTCTCTAATGTTACCCCTGCTCTGTGTCTTCCCACACCTGTTCTCCTACCAACTCCTACATCATGGCCATGGAGCTACAGAAGGGGGCAGGATGGTAGGGAAGCTTCTAAAATATCACACAAGAATGGTCTCCAAGTTGGCATCGGTTGTGTCTTGCCAACAGTAAGGAGGCTGCCAAAGCAGAGGCTCCAGAAATAAAGAACAATGAAAGTGTAAACCTGAGACTTTATTCCTCCAGATTAGGTTTTTAGAAAATCAAAAAGTACAATTTAAAAGAGCCAAGGTAAAATAAGTATTTTGTATCTCTCCCCTGTTTTTAGCTAGTAGCTATCAGTGTATGCTTTCAAAAAGTCATGTGTGCCTCCAGGTTGCCAAACACTGTCAGGATATCTGGAGTACTTTTATTATTTGCTTTTTCAAGATACAGTATCAGGAACCATAAAATATTGTTTACATAATCTTTGGTGAAAAAGCCATGCCCAGTGAAACTCTACTATCAGTTCTTTGACGTAGACTCTTTTGCATGGTATTTCCTCTTAACAAATGTTAGGAATTTAACATTATCAAAGTGTTTAAAAATTGTGGAACACCTTATGAATAATATTCACATCATCCGTGTGCCATATTTCCCAGAAAATAAGTCATGGGAATCATGATGCAATTGTTAAAATGTGTAATTTATTACATGTTTAATTTTTTCATTAAAATTTTACTCATTTTTAAAAAAGAATTTTATGCATATTTTATACATTTTCTATATATATGTTTTATATGTATACTGTACATGTTTACATATATATGTATATATTACATATGTATATCTAATGTGTACATGTATAACTATTTGTAGGGCACAGTATCTACAATATATAAAGGACTCTTTTTTTTAAGTTTAGTTATCTATTTTGAGAGGGGAGAGAGAGCGAGCTGGAGTGAGCAGGGGAGGGGCAGAGAGAAAGGGAGAGAGAGAGAATCCCAAACAGACTCCACACTGACAGTGCAGAGCAGAAGTCAAGAGTCGGATGCTTCACCAACTGAGCCTTCCAGGTGCCCTGAGAACTCTTAAAGTTCAATAACGATTTAAAAATGGGCAAAGGACTTGAACAGACATTTCTCCAAAGAATATATACAAGCAGCCAACAAGCACATGAAAAGATGCTCAATATCCCTAGTCATTAGAGAAATGCAAATCAAAACCACAATGAAATACCATTTTACACCAACAAAGACGGCTATTAAAAAAAAAAAAGAAAGAAAAGAAGTATTGGCAAGGTTGTACTTTGCTGGTGGTTCAGTTGCTGTGGAAAACGGTTTAGCAGCTCTTCAAAATATTAAACACAGAACTGCCATACAACCCAGCAATTCCAATCCGAGGTTTATACCCAAAAGAACTGAAAACAGGTTCTCAAACAAATAGATGTACAAGCATACCCACAGCAGCACTATTCACAATAGTCAAAGGGGGAAACAACTCAATTGTCCATCAGTGAATGAATGCAAGAACAGATTGTGGTAGATATATACCACGGAATAGTACTCGGTTATAAAAAGGAGTGAAGTACTAACACATGCTACAGCATGAATGAACCACAAAACCATGTTAAATGACAGAAGCCAGACACAAAAGGCTGTTGTACGATTCTATTTATGTGAAATATCCATGATGGATAAGTCCACAGAGGTAGAATGCAGACGGGTGGTTGCCATAGGTTGGAGGAAGAGAGAAATGAGGAGTCACTGCTTAATAATAGAGAGTCTTATTTTGGAGTGATGGAAAAGTTTGGGTACTAGATGGAGGTAGTTGGATGCACACTGTGAATGTACTAAAATGTCACTAAATTACTCACTATAAAAGATTTGATTTTGTTATGTGAATTTCCTCTCCTTTAAATTCATTTATAATGGTTTTCAGTATAAGTAATCTATAAAAGTTATGGTACCATTTCTAGAATCAGTAGACTCAGGCGTTTCATAGAAGAGTATATTCCAGGAAACTAGGCTCTTGGGTGTTTGATAAACATTTATTTTGATCCATCCTCATTGCTAATGAAAGGAATATTTTCATTCTCAATTAAAGAAAATTAAAATTTGTTAAACTCTTTTAACCGATTGACATTCATAATACCAGACATCTGTGTACAAAAGAGGAAACCCATAGGATTCATCCCCTTCAGTCATTACAGATCCAAACCTTACACCTCATGAGCAATCAAAACATTCAGACCTCTCAAATATCAGCAATTCCCTTGTATGACTTTTAAATTCCGTTCTTCCAGCTTCTTGATCAACTGCGTTAGGCACAATGGCTCTTCCAAAGCAACATTTTCAAATACCCAACCTCAGGCTGCCCCCTTCTTGGCTTCTCCCTGCCTCCTCATCAGTTTTCAAGAAAACAGGAAGAATGGGCTCTTCTCCCTACCAAGACCTGTCCCATATCTATGCTCTGCTCTAAATCCTTTGCTCTTTTAATACCCCCAAATTTTTCATCAGAAAGTGAAATCTGCAGGCCTTTAAAAGGGTGAAACCCTATTGTGTGACATTCTAAACTACGGATATGATTCTTAAAAAATGAAATCTCCACAGTTTTTTTGGAAAGCAGTTTGGAAGGCCCTCAAAATATTAAGCATAGAGTTATCATATAACTCAAATTTTATTTCTAGAATTCTTCTTTAGAATTCTACTTCACCTAAGAGAATTAAAAATATAGTCCAGGGGCACCTTGGTGGCTCAGTAAGTTAAGCATCCAACCCTTGATTTTGGCTCAGATCAGGATCCTGTGATCAGTGAGAGGGAGCCCCATGGAGGTCTCTGCACTGACAGTATGTAGCCTGCTTGGGATTCTCTCTCACCCTGTCTCTCTGCCCCTCCACCACTTGCATGCTCTCTCTCTCTCAAAATAAATAAACTTTTTTAAAAAAACATAGTCCAGACAAAATCTCATATTGAATGTTTACAACAGCATTATATATAACAGCCAAAAATGGAAACAACTCAAATGGCCATCAACTGACAAATAGTTAAACAAGATGTAGTATATACATATAATAGAATATCGCTCAGTCCTATAAAGAAATAAAATATTGGAAAAAAAAGAAATGAAATATTGATACATACTACAACATTGATGAACCGTGAAAATATTATGCTAAGGAAGCCAGATGCAAAAGGCCAAATACTGAGTGATTCTATTCATATGAAATGTTCACAAAATGCAAATATCTAAATAGAAAGCAGATTAGTGGTCATCGAGGTTTGGGAAAGGGGCACTGGGGAGCAACTGCTAATGGGCACAGGGTTTCTTTTGGGTGTGATGAAAAAGTTCTGGAAGTAGACAGTGATGAGAGTTATACAACATCGTGAACTCACTAAAAACTACTGAATCATACACTTTAAAAGCTAAACTATAAGATAGCTGGAATTGCCAATCGTTTAATCTTTAGATGTCTTGCTATCATAGCCATCTGGCAGCTGTGAATGGATTCAGACAGCAGTCAAGGCAGATTCTGAGGAGGTTAGAAGATTATGCCTGGAATCCCACCACTTCTTTGCAGTCTTGCTCTAGAAAGGCTGCGTGGTCTGGATTCAGACCCAGAAGTGTGGCTTTAATTAACTTGACTGTTCTAAGCCCTCATCTCATCATTTGTAAAAACAGAGGCAAAATAATAATAATAATAACTTACTGTGTCTTGTAAAAATTGGACCATAATATATTCAGAGAGCTTTGCCCTTAGTAGGCAATCAGTAAATGTTCCATTATCTTAGGGGACTTGCTCCTCATTTCTGAAGTATAAAATAATCTGGCCTGAAACAACAAAAATATTTTCTATTTCATTCAATCTATTGTTATTTCTGAAACTGATTGCTTGTAATGAAGTCTCTAGATGAGTTCCAGGTAAAGTTTTTTAAAAAAGTAATCACCTAATAAAGCGCTAACCACTGGAATGAATGGCTGCCGCACTTTCGTTCAAGCACTCAGTTAAATGTAGCCCTGAAATTAATTTATACCGGATTGTTTTCATAAGCATCAACTGTCCTAAATGATACATTTATGTAGAACAAGTGCCCAGGAAAACATTAGATTTAAACTGGTGCTTAAGAAATCAAACCAAATGTTAAGATATTCATTGAATCACCTTTTTTTTGCTACACGTTGTGCCTAGTATTGAGAGGAAGAAGTGTCAAAAAAAAAAGGTGTAAGAGCCACAGGCTTTGACTTCCAGACTTTAGCCGATCAGTGTTTATGGAGGACACTAGTGATCACGGGCCAGATCTATGAGATGAGGAGAATGCATCTTTCTGCATTATAAGGGGCTCACTATTAATACTCTGGTGGCTCTAGGAAGAGAAAAAATAATTTATTAAAGTAAAAGTGAAATATCAGTCTTTACTTCCTCTGATAATAGCCAACAAAAAAATTATTGACTTTTAGCAAAAAAGAGTCAGAATTAGAACACAGTACTGATGCCTTGTGGGCTATAGGACTGTTTCTAGGCGCAGAAAGAAATTATTTTTGGTAATTTCTTACAAAATGAAATTGTGGATATTAATTCTCTGTGTTTGAAGAATAAAATAGCTAAACAATGAATTACAACAAAGTAAATAAAATTTTATTGTAAAGTAGGAAATAGTCTGGAGAGCTTTATAAATTATCCTCTACTCTATGATTTTATTATTTCATTATCACCAAAAATAGGCATATCTTTACAATACATCAGATAAATTGTGAATTGGTAGCATTGAGCAAGTTTCAGGCAGGGGGCAAGTCTGATTATAAGGCATAATGTATGGAAAAAAAGTGTTTATAACTCCATTTCACATTTTCTGCATTTTTTTTTGGTATACAGATTTCAAATTTTAATTTTCTAATGGCTGAAGTTACTTCCTTTTACAGAAGCCTTTGAAAAATTGCAATGTTTTAATTGGTTCACATTAAAAACTCTTAGAAGCTTGAAGAAAAAAGTCTTTCCAGATGAGCAAGAGGTTGGATAAATGTAATGACATATGGTTTGTTTTTTATAGCTACAATATGCGAAAAATAGAAGCATAACACATGTATTCAATGATATATATGTATTTATACATATAAATATATATTCTGCTTATAAATTATGAGATAAGATTATTTTGTACAAATGCAATTTTGTTTTCTTTCTCTTTCTTGTTCCCTTTATGAATAAAAATAACAACTGAAACTTAGAGCAATTTTAAACATCTCATTATACCAGGGATCTAGCAAAAGATGAAATCAATGTATGCAAAGCCATGATGCCACACAGTCCCCTGCTCACGCTTGTGAGCCTCAGGCTTGTAAGACCCCTACAGGGTCTCAGAGCCTCAGGGCAGGAAGATGTCTGATGATCTTATTACTGAATATTTCCTGACCCAGCAGGCTTCCTCTGAATCATTCCAGATGGATGGGTCACAAACTGTTCCTTAAATGTTTCTCAGTAAGGGTACTTCTCACATCCTCTGGCAAACTCAGAACATCCCCTGGTAGTTCTTCCTTTATTGTCCCTGGATGCCTGAGCCCATCAGGTCACTCATAAACAGGTTTTTATACTTATAGCTCATAAACATTAGATTTTTACATTCTGTGTACTCAATTTTTAAATTTTCAAAGGCTATTGTTAAATCAATATACTTTCGTCACCAAAACTTAAAAAAATCTCAAACTTTTCTCTCACATACTATTTATTTATTTATTTATTTATTTAGGAAGGCTCACACCTTTTCAGAAGGCTGTGGAAATGAGTGTTCTAATCTAGGAAGAACATGGCATATGGAGAGGATTATCTCTGAGAAACAAAAATGAACTTCAAACTCACAAGGCAATTTTACCTGTCACGCCCAAGTCACGCCTCCCGCCTCCGGAAGCACAGGCATACCCTCTGGAAGAATGTAGTGATGCAGTCATGATTCCCTTACCCCTAAATGATGGCTCCCTCGCCCTGCTTTCACGGCAGTTGTTTATTACCCAGGTGCTGTCCTGTGCTACCAATTCACCTCTAGACTTTGTTGCTCACCATGTGTCTCCAAACTACATTTATTTTACCTAGCTCATACTTAGTAACTAAAGGATCAATCTCGTTATTTATTTATTTATTTATTTACTTATTTATTTATTTGATGTTTTTATTTATTTTTGAGAGAGAGAGAGAGAGAGAGACAGTGTGAGAGAGAGAGAGGGAGACACAGAATCCGAAGCAGCCGCCAGTCTCTGAGCTGTCGGCACAGAGCCCCACACGGGGCTCCAGCCGACGGACTGTGAGATCATGACCTGAGCCGAAGTCAGAGGCTTAACCAACTGAGTCACCCAGGCACCCTTTAAACTCCTTTTTTTAAAGGTAAAATTGGTACACTGTTTTTAAAAGGTAAAATTGGTATAATTATATGTTTCAAGCATACAACAGGGTAGTTTAATATTTATACATACCACACAGTGACCACAAGTCTGGTTACCATCCATTACCATAAAATTGAGCCCCAATACTCCTCCACTTACCTCCAACTCCCTCCACCTCTGTAAAACCACCAAATATATTCTCTGTATCTATGGGTTTGTTTTTGTTTTCTTTGTTCATTTGTTTTGTTTTTAAGATTTCACATATAAGTGGATTTCACATACAAGATTTTCTTCTTTTTTTATAGTTGAGTAGTATTTCAGTGTGTGTGTGTGTGTGTGTGTGTGTGTGTATGTGTGTGTGTGTGTGTGTATTCCATTGTGTGTGTGGAACCCATTCACTTACAATGGACACTTAGTTGTTTCCATATCTTGGCTATTACAAATAATAATCAGCATAGGGGTGCATATATGTTTTCAAATTAGTGTTTGCATATTCTTTGGATAAATACTCATAAGTGGAATAGCTGTACTATATGGTGTTTCTATTTTTACTTTCTTGAGGAATCTCCATACTATTTTCCATAATGGCTGCACCAATTCACATTCTCACCAAAGTGGGTACTTTTCTCCACATTCTCTCCAACACTTATTGTTTCTTGTCTTTTTTATACTAGCCAGTCTAATAGATGTAAAGTGATATCTTATTATAGTTTTGATTTGCATTTTCATGACGATTAGTGATGTTAAACATCTTTTCATGTACCTGTTATCCATCTATATGTCTTCTTTGGAAAAATGTTCAGGTCTTCTGCCCATTTTTTAGAGTTGTTCTTTTGTTGTTGAGTTGTGTGAGTTGCTTACATATTTTAAATATTAGCCCCTTATCAGATACATGATTTGCAAATATCTTCTCCTATTTGGTAGTTGCTTTTTTGTTTTGGTGATGGTTTCTTTCAGTGTGCAGAGGTTTTATAGTTCCATATAGTCCCATGCAGCCCTATTTGTTTATTTCTGCTTTTGTTTCCTTGGCCTTTAGAGTCAGATGCAAAAAAAAACAAAAACAAAAACAAAAAACAAAAAAACCCACATTGTTAAGACCAACATAAAGGAGCTTACCACCTGTATTTTTTCTAGGATATTCATGGTTTCAGGTCTTATATTCAAATCTTTAGTTCATCTTGAATTAATTTTTGTGTATGGTGTAAAACAGTGGTCCAGTTTTATTCTTTGCATGTGGCTGTCCAGTTTTCCAATACCTTTTTTTGAAGAGACTGTCTTTTCGTCACTATATATTCTTGCCTCCTTTGTCATAGATTAATTGACCATATACAAGTGATTGTATTTCTGGACTCTCTATTCTTTTTCACTGAGCTCTGTGTCTGTTTTTATGCCAATACTGTACTGTTTGATAGTTTTGTAGTTTAGTTTGAAATTAGGGAGTGTGATATCACCAGCTTTGTTCTTTCTCAAGATTTCTTTTGATATTCAGAATCTTTTATAGTTCCATACAAATTTCGAAACTATTTGATCTAAGTCTGTGAAAAATGCCACTGGAATGCTACAGGAATCTTAATAAGATTTCATTGAATCTGTAGATTACTTTGGGTAGTATGAACATTTTAATAATATTAATTCTATCAGTCCATTAGCACAGATTATCTTTCCATTTATTTGTGTCTTAATTTTTTTTTTACTATTTTACATCTCTTTCATTTCTGGTTTTATTTGAACTCTCTTTTTTTTCTTGATGAATCTAGTTAAAGGTTTGTCAATTCTGTTTATCTTTTCAAAGACCAGCTCTTACCTATACTCAGCTTTTCTATTGTCTTTTTAGTCTCTATTTCATTTATTTCTTCTCTGATCTTTATTATTTCCTTCCTTCTACTAAATTTGTGCTTTGTTTATTCTTTTTTTTCCTAGTTCCTTGCAGTAGTAGAGCTGCATTGTTTATTTGAAAATTTCCTTATTTCTTCAGGTAGGCTTACATTTAAATTTCCCTCTTAAAACTTCTTTTCCTGCATTCCATAGATTTTGAACTGTTGTATTTCCATTTTTATTTGTCTTCAGGTATTTCTTCATTTTCCTTTGATTTCTTTGTTGAACCATTCAGTACCATGTTGTTTAATCTCCATATATTTGTGATCTTTCCCGTTTTGTTTCTGTAACTGATTTTTAGTTTTATATCATTGTGGTCTGACAGATATTTGATATAATTTCAATTAAGTTTATTGAGACTTGTTTTCTGGCCAAAAATGTTATCTATCCTGGGGAATGTTCCATGTGCACTAGAGAAGAATATATACTCTGCAAGTTTGGGATGGAATGTTGTGTATATATCTACTAAGTCCCTCTGGTCTAATGTGTCTTTTAAGGCCAATGTTTCCTTATTGCTTTTCTGTCTGGGTGATCTATCGATTGATATAAGTGGGGTATTAAAGTCCCATACTATTATTGCATTGCTGTCCATTTCTTCTTTCGTGTCTGTTAATATTTTATTTATAGATTTAGATGCTCCTATATGGGGTGCATAAATATTTACAAATGTTATATTCTTTTGTAGGATTGACTCCTTCATCATTATGCAATGCCCTTCTTTGTCTTTTATGATAGTCTTTATTTAAAAAAATCTTTTTTCTTTATTTTTGAGAGAGAGACAGAGGACAGAGTGCAAGTGGGGAGGAACAGAGAGAAGGAGACACAGAATCCGAAGTGGGATCCAGGCTCTGAGCTGTCAGCACAGAGCCTGACGCAGAGCTTGAACTCATGAACCACGAGATCATGACCTAAGTTGAAGTCGGGTGCTTAACCAACTGAGCCACCCTGATAGTCTTTATTTTAAAATCAATTTTGTCTAATATAAATATAGCTACACCAGTTTTCTTTTTGCTTCCATTTGTATGGACTATCTTTCTTCATCCCTTCACTTTTAGTCTGTGCGTGTTGTTAGATCTGAAGTGAGTGTTCTGTAGGCAACATATAGATGTTTATTTGTGTTTGTTTTTTTGTCCATTCAGCCACTCTAAGTCTTTTAATTGGAAAATTTAGTTCATTTACATTTAAAGTAATTATTGACTGGTATGTACTTAGTATCACTTTGTTGATTGTTTTCTGGCTGTTTTTGTAGATCTTCTGTTTCTTTCTTCTTCTCTTGTTTTCTTTCCTTGTGGTTTGATTTTCTTTAGTGTTATGTTTGGATTCCTTTCTCATTGTCATTTGTGTATCCACTATAAAGTTTTGCTTTGTATGTATGTATGCATGTATAGATTTTTATTTTGTCTCTTAACTAAGTATTATAATTTTACTACCTTCTGTAGCTTTATAAGTAGTGTAACTAATTTTATTATATATTTGCATTTGCCAGTGAGATTTTTAACTTCATATGCTTTGTTGTTACTAGTTTGTGCTTTTTCTTTTCAGCTTAATGGAGTCCCCCTAACATTTCTTGTAAGGTCATTTTAGTGATGATAAACTCTTTTATTTTTTGCTTACCTGGAAAACTCTTTATTTCTCCTTCAATTATGAGTGATAATATTGTCAGGTAGAGTATTCTTGGTTGGAAGTTTATTCCTTTCAGCACTTCGAATATATCATGTCACTCCCTCTGACCTACAAAGTTTCTGCTGAAAAATCAGCTAATCATCTTATGGGGAGGTTCCCTTGTATATAACAAGATGTTTTGTTTTGTTTTGTTTTTTTTACCGTTTTTGATATTCTCTCTTTGTCTTTAACTTTTGACATTTTGATTATAATGTGTGTTGGTGTGGATCTCTTTGGGTTCATCTTATTTAGAACTCTCCATGACTTCTGGAGCTGGATGTCTGTTTCCTTCCCCAGTTTAGGGATGTGTTAAGCCATTATTTCTCAAATAAGTTTTCTATCCCTTTTTCTCATCTTCTTCTGGGACCCCAATAATGTGGATATTATTTCACTTGATGTTGTCCTACAGGTTAAATGGTCAAGCTCTTTAGCTTTCAAAGTAACTGATTAATTGGTGCTAATGTCCTACCCCCACATTTATTTTATTATAGCTTTAATTTACCTTATTTTTTTGGAAAATTTCAAACTTATACAGTATAAGCAAAATCACATAATAAACCCTATTTACTCATCAGCCAGTTTCAACAATTATCAATAGTCAGCCATATTTGTATCATTTATACTTCCATCAACATGTCTTTTAAATTTTATATATTTTTTCTTTTAGTTAAATTTTATATAAATTGAAATCACAAATCTTACCTGTACCATTTTGACAATTGGACAAACCTGGATACCATACACCCCTTTAACAAGATAGAATATTTCTATTTCCCGAGAAAGTTTCTTCCTAGACTATCTCCTCCCTTCCTCTTCCAAGGACAACCACAGTTCTGAATTTTTTTAACCTTAGCTTTGCCTGTTCTTGAACTTCTAAAAATGGATTCATACAGTATCCAGTGTTTTTGCGTATATAGCTTCTTTCACTCAGCATAATATCTGTGAAATTCATCCATATTGCTTCCAGTATCAGTTATTCATTCTTTTTTTTGTTATTGTTTAGAAGTATTCCATTGTATCAATTCCACACTACAATTTGTCTAGTATTTTGCTTAGGTACAGACAATTCAGTTGTTTCCAGTTTTTAGTTATTATAAATAAAGCTGCTGTGAATGTTTTCATACATGTCTTTTTGTAGATAAATGTTTTCATTTATTTTGGGTGAAATTACTAGGTAAAGGGTAGTTGTTTATTTAGTTTTAAGTTTAATCTTTTCCCAAAGTGGTTGCACTGTCACTTCTTTTTAAATTGAATTTTTTTGTTGTTATTTTGAATAGGATCATTAAATCAAGTGAACAAAAAAGCCCCACAGTATAACAAGTATATGTTGAGAAGTATTCTTGGCATTGTATTTCAGTCTACCTGATTGTTCCATGCTGCCTCCTACGGGTAAGGGCTTCCATTAGTTTCTTGTGCATTCTTCCAGTTATTTTAATTTTTGTAATTTTTTTTAACATTTATTCATTTTTGAGACAGAGAGAGACAGAGCATGAATAGGGGAAGGTCAGAGAGAGAGGAAGACACAGAATCCGAAACAGGCTTCAAGCTCCGAGCTGTCAGCACAGAGCCCGACTCAGGGCTCGAACTCACAGACCACAAGATCACGACCTGAGCCGAAGTCGGATGCCCAACTGACTGAGCCACCCAGGCGCCCCCTTCCAGTTATTTTAAATGCAGTGATGAGTAAATAAACATATATTTACTTGTCCCATTCCCTCTCCTAACACAAAAGTGGCCTACTATGTATCCATAATGTACCTCCCTATTTCCATCTAACAACATATCTTAGAGTCTATATTGGTGAATAAAGAGCTTCTTCCTTGTTTTTTTTTTTTCTAAATTCTGCTCTATTGATGGCTCCTTGGATTGTCTCTGACTTGTTACTGTTATACACAATGCCACAATGAAGAATCTTGTACCCACATCATTATATGTGTGTGTGTGTGTGTGTGTGTGTGTGTAGGAATAAAATTGGGACAAATTTTCAGAATGGTGCATGAGCCTTACTAGGCCAAGGGTTATAGGTATTTGTATTTTGTAATATTGTCAAATTTTGCCTACAAACATTTTGTAACATGATGTGCTCCCATCAGCAATGCAAGAGAATTCCCTTTGCCCATAGTCTTGCTACCAGGGTAATACCACGAACCTAGATCCTTTCCATTCCCAAACATTGCAACCCAGCCATTCTGAACAGCTGAGGAAAATCAACATGCAAAATTCCCATACTCCATGATTTTGTCAGGTGAGGTCCTAAGAAGAATTAGATACATAATTTGTGTGGCCAAGTGCAAAATAAAAATGCAGAACCCTTGGGGTGCCTGGGTGGCTCGGTTGAGCCTCCGACTTCAGCTCAGGTCATGATCTCGCGGTCTGTGAGCTCGAGCCCCGCGTCGGGCTCTGTGCTGACAGCTCGGAGCCTGGAGCCTGTTTCAGATTCTGTGTCTCCCTCTCTCTCTGCCCCTCCCCTGCTCATGCTCTGTCTCTCTGTCAAAAATAAAATAAACATTAAAAAAATGTTTTTTAAAGTGCAGAGCCCTTGATCAAAAGTCATTAAGAACTTCAAGATGATGAGAGCAGAGTATTAAACCAAGCATGGGGCTCTCTAAACATATGGCTTCATGCAACTGCATAGGTTTTAGGCCCATAAAAGTTATCCCTGGTCTTAATCATCATAAAGAAAGCAAGAAATCTTTGAATAAATACCTTACTTTACTTTAAAACTTGATGTACATTTTTGTACTCTACTCCATACAATAATTATGTTTTATATTACATATACCAAGTCAAGTTGACCTTTCAGGAAAGTATATCATAGCTATTATGTGGCAATGCCCCCTGGCAGCCACCAGGCACCTCCCATATAGTCTGATGGGAGAACTCTAGATGGCATACCCCAGAATTTCCCTGCTCCTAGATAGGCTATTTAGCACTAGTCATATAAATACAAGGACACCACTTTCTCTGCCTTACATGTGAATAACTGAATAACTGCAACAATGGGAATTGAAGGCCAAGTAGAGGCTGGCGTTGGGACAGTCATTGGAAGAAGATCCACAAGTCCACATTGCACTTGATGTTTGTCTTATTTTCTGATAATACAATGTCCATTAGGGAGCCTGCTCTGCCCCTGCTAGGTAGGAGAGCAGAGCCCTATACAATGAGGCTCATAACGCTTCTGCATTTTCAGAATGCTTATTATTATGGTGTTGGGGACTGCCCAGAATCAGTGTTGGAGGGCTGGAGATGAAGCTAGAGGAAATTTCCTGAAAGAACTTGGCATAGGCACTTCTGAAATAACAGAAAGCAAATGCGGTGGAGGGAAACAAGTTATGTAGTAAAATATTGAGAGATATTGGAAAAGAACAAAGCCAGGGACTGCGTTAAGGATTTTATATACATCATCCACAGAGCCCCCTTCTTAGGACTGCTCCACAAACAGGTAACACCTGAAAAGGAGGCCAACACAGAGGGATGAAGAGACATCTGTTCAAATAGGCAAAGACAAAAAATAGAACTGAATGTATAGTCAATGTACTCATGAGGACTGAGGTAAGAGAGGAGTAAACTGATCCACACTTTCAAGCCATTACTGTATTTATAAGTGTTAATCCACGTGTCCTGAGGAAGGCCACCTTTCT
The DNA here is from genome assembly GCF_022837055.1 of Prionailurus viverrinus. Lineage (NCBI taxonomy): Eukaryota > Metazoa > Chordata > Mammalia > Carnivora > Felidae > Prionailurus > Prionailurus viverrinus. Next base: position 65,639,053 of record NC_062568.1, read on the forward strand.
CTGCTCTTTCACCCCCTCTGCTGGTGGTGCTAAGAAGTAGTCCTCAGGTGAAAATACCAGCACACACCGAGAGGAAGGTGAAGAAAATGAGATGGGTATTTTATACAACCAAGCTTCTCAAACTTTAATATGCATATTAATTGCCTGGGAATCTTGACAAAATGCAAATTCTTACTGGGTAAGTCTGGACTTGGGCCTGAGAGTCTGCATTTCTAGCCAGCTCGCTCCTAGGTGATGCTGGTTTTTGGACCACACTTTGATTAGCAAGGCTTTATACCATCGGTAATCACCAGTACAAACCCCTTTCCTGAGGTCTCCCAATTTCACATAGAACTGATCTCTGTGGCCTTTAACTGGCTTTACATCAAATAGTGGGTCCAAACCATGATCAAACAGTTTAAGTTCCCCAGGAATGTTTCTCCAGCTGCTTCCACGATTTACTTCGGTAAAAGTCATTAGCTTTGGCATGCACTTGATGGTGTTCAAATATTGGAATCTAGCTAGGAAATGGTGCAATGATTTTTGTCATATGGAATCACATTTTTATTTCACAACAGTCATTTAACCAACCCTCTCATTTACAAATGAGGAAGCTGAGGCACAAAGAAAGGATGTGACTTGACCACAGTCACACAACTTGTTGATAGCAGCCAGACTAAAATCTAATTACACTGACACTGTTCTCATGCCACCTGTCCAGGTCACTTCACATTTCTCTCTTTCTCTAAAGTGACCAGACTCATGTCTGCTAAATCCTGTATATCTTTAAAGTCTTAAGTGGTGGGTCACAAAGCTCAGGAAATGTGACAATATGCATCTCATCTCAACAGTTTTCCTCACATTTTCTCTTTTGTGAATTAGTGTCCGGGTCTCTCATCAACAGTTAGTCTTTACATATCCATTAGAAGAAAAAAGAAATACTAGTTCCTGTCTTATTATCATTACCTATCTTGGATGTTTAATCCTCATTTTGCTGTATCCTTTCTGCCTGAATCCAATTTTCCACAACAGGACACATTAGGTCTTAATCGATATTTTAAAAAAATTCCTCTAGAAAATAGTACAAATAAATTTCGTAGGGTGGGGATGAGAAAATTCTGATTAAGTATGTGTTGAGCAAATGATTTATTACTTGGGTAGATGATAGAATGAACTGATTATTGCATTCAGATGAATGCATCATAATGAAACAACAAACGGGAGGACTTGTGAGACCCCCAAATGAGACCCTGCTCAAAGTGAGGTTAGTTAGCCATAGTCTATGTAATTTCATGGGTTTTTTGTCTTCGGCATCAAAATTCACTTTAGAGTACTTAAGTGATTTTCATGCCTGAGTGAGGGTGAAGGGTGAATTTCCAAACTGCCCTTTCCATTCCCAACAACAAAAAAAAAAGCAAGAGAGTAAATAAAAAGTTTCCTGGTCTCCGAGGTCCCACCCAATATAAGCTTAGAATGCAGATGAGCAAAGTGAGTAGGCGAGTGAAATCGTTTGTAACAAAAACTCATTATTTACAGATGAGAAATTTATACTGTCAGCGTAATATCTGTGAGTCTAAACAACGCTGAGAGTATATAAATACAGTGCACTGTGCTGCAGAAGTACAGGGCTCAGGACACACACATCCAAAGTTCCGAAAAGAGGGCTTGCTCTCTCTCCGCCTGCTCTGTTCCAGTCAAGTGTCAGAAGGTAAGACGAACCGGGAGTGATTGCAAGATTGTAAATCTTGTTTGGGGTACAGTTAAGTATTTTTATGGGGCAAAGTATTATGAATTAAGTGCTGTTCTTTCATCTTATACTTTATTAATCATAATACAGGGGGCGGAATCGAGATGAAAAAGTGATATAAAACGCATTTACATATATTTATTTCAACATAATGAAGCTGAAAAGCGAATTGGATAAATAATTCAATTTAAAGATATAAAATAGAAAGAAAAACAAAGATTCAAATCAATGCCCTTGTAAGATTTAACAGTTATGAGGACTGCATTTTAAAAGTAAATGGTTAACATTTTGAAAAATAAATATTTTGCTAGGGTTTGATAAATGTATATACTACTTTGAACAGAAGGCGCCTTTTAAATTCAGCAGAAATGTGTCCATTAGAGAAGCTATAACAGCAATTGCTCCTTACCAATGAAAACTTATGGCTTTCCAAAAGAACAGAGTCAACATTATCCTTCAAATATTCAAATTTCTGATAAGTCTATCAAAAAATCAACGTCCGTGAAATCAGTTCACTGTAAATGAGACATAGCATATTTGGTGCAGAAAAAAATATAGTCAGTTATTAAGAAGTCTTTGGATGGAACTGAGGTAAACCACTGATGAATAATTACCTCCCAGGGATTGAAGACCAATAATAATAAATAATATATCTAAAATGTCCACATCCTGAAAGGAAATTTAGTAAGTCTCTTCAGAAAAAAACAAGATGTTCTAAAGTACCCATTTAACTTCTTAAGGACAAAGAACAATTTTACAAAGATCCTCAAAGGAGAAAATGATCAAGGGGTGTGTTTTTGCCATGTGCACGAAGGACTTAGCAGAGGAAATGAGCCAACCGGTTTGAAAAGGACTTATTTGGCCTACAACACCAATATGTTTAGGGATATGATATAATGTCACCTTATCTAGGTCTAAGGTTAATCTTTCTAAAAGGCTTTCTACACAGAGAATACTATCGTTACCATATTTTCCTTTAAATTTGAATGGCAATATGTGGTTCTTTAAAAAAACTGTGGATTCTCTCCTTAGACTGCCTAAAGGGGGGTAATTAAAATTCTTCTCTTATTGAGCAGGAGGTGGAGCTAAAATAACGTAAATATTTGCTTTCTCAGGAGTGGTATTCAAACAATTAATCTGATTCTTCAAATGTTCACAATTCCATAGGCTTCCACTAAATGAATAACTGACATCTTAAAAATCAGTTCCTTTTTCAGTAGAACTCATTTTGTTGACTGTAGAGGACTGAAGATACTCACTTCCCTACAGTTGCTTCTCTTTCAGTTCCCACAGTGGCAAAATCCCACCTGTTCTAAATCTGCCTCTGTAAAACATACTAGAAAATATCGTAAAATTTTTTGGATCTTTGCGTAGAAGGAATTATTTAGGACTAAACCAGCTTTTTAAAAATATTTTTTAATGTTTATTTATCCTGAGAGAGAGAGAGAGCACACATGAGCAGGAGAGGGGCAGAGAGAGGGAGAGAGAGAGAGAATTCCCAAGCAGGTTCCTCACTGTCAGCACAGAGCCTAAATGCAGGGCTGAAACTCATGAACCCTGAAATCATGACACGAGCTGAGATCAAGAGTCAGACACTTAACCACCTGAGCCACCCTGGCGCCCCTAGGACTACATTGACTTTTAACAGTGGGGCAATCCTAAAAAGAAATGCTTGCCACCATAATTTTTTTTAAAAATTCCCCAAAGCATGAATTTTCAATTGAGAATTATAATCAGAAGACACAACTTGCGTAGGTGACAAAGTTTCCTAAGTTTGCCAACTAGATGAACTGACCCAGAGCGAAATGCCAGATAAGGAACTTAATACTGATGAATGAAGAAGGGTGAACCTGTAATTCCTAATGTGTTACTTTGTCTAATTGACCACTTAATCTAAAAAGACAGTATTTCAAAGAAAAAAAAATACCACTGCAGGTACTACAGTCTGTGTGTTTTAGTGCCAAAGACAGATAGTAAATATGGCTAGGATGTTCAAGAAAAGATTGATAGTTTAAAATGTTAATATTTATAAAATCCTTATTTCAAACCAAATGCCATTTGCCAAAAGTACTCATTCAAATCATTTACGGATAAGCATAATCAAACATGGATTGAAATCCCCACTTCTCAAAGTAAACACGGTCGGTCTTAAAGGTAGGAGAGAGAAGTCCATGACCAATACTGGACTCAAAGGTTCCATTCGGTAAACAGAGAAGCGTGCCCTGTGGGGTCATGCTGCTCACATTCATATTGATCCCCATCCCGTCCACACTGCATCATCAGGTCCTTGGCATCCAATGGCTTCACAGGGCATCTGCTTGAGATACGAAGACAAGCAACCAGGTGTATCCCACAACCAAGCCTAGGGTGTCAGTAGCGGTGAATGACGTATCCTGGACTAAGTCCAATTATAAAACAACCTGGGGACTTCCAAGACTTCAGAAGCAAGCATTAATTTTCTTTATGACAGTGATCTCTTAGTTTCTTGGTTGTGATTGTTCAAGTTGCCAGAAGCATTAGTTTTTGTTGCAAATTGCTTGTCTTTAAAATGATTTTTCCCTTTAATTTAGAACAGGTCAAAGCACCCTAAAATACCTCAAATCTGTTGGCCGCTTTATAATTACAAAGTCTAGACCAAGTTACACTATTTAAAATATAAATGAATAATACATCTGAACCGACAGCTGGTATGCCAAGTTGTAGCCTGAGGCTGCTTTAAGATGGTTGAAATGCAGTATAATGTAAATGCTTGGAAGTGAAGGACTATTAATTGAAAGCCAGACTGATAGTGAAGGGGGTGGCATTATGGATAAAGTGCCATTCAGGCTAACCATATGTAGCATATCATCTACAGTAGATATTTTAAATGTTTATCATGGACATTTTTAATTTCAAGTCTGGAAATGAGCCTTTTCTGATCATTAACACAAGTGTCCTACACTAATGAAAGAGCTTAGTTGGTGGTACATTGCTTTTTTTTTTTAATTGGGTGGAACATATCTTTTGTATCCTTTTTTGTCACCCCCAAAATCTGGGGAAAAATATAATCTACTATCTGAAATGAAGCAGGAAATATAATCAGAGTAAAGTTGATGACTAGCTTATACTTTCTATTTGTAATATTTACTTAGTCAAAATTGAACTAATCTAATTGGACAGGTTTAAATGTGGTTGCCTGTCTCCCCCCACCCGCACACCCCCCTCCCTGACTCTGTGTTCCCACAGGCAGCAAAAATGAAAAGCATTTACTTTGTGGCCGGATTGTTTGTAATGCTGGTACAAGGCAGCTGGCAACGTTCCCTTCAAGACACAGAGGAGAAATCCAGGTATTAAATCTCTAGACTTTAACTAACATGATATTATGGTTAGAATACAGCCTGTTAAAACTATGGTTCGTGAATAGGTCTCAGTAAAATACTCTGCACATTTTCCAAATGTTCAAGGTATCATTGTGATACAGGCTTTTCTGCAGTATAGATCAGAGTATGTGCTGTTTCATACCCAAAGGGGTGGGCAATGTTGAAAATTTATTACACAGTAAATTATAGCTCTTTCGAATCTTCAGTTGATCCTATCTGTACATTCATTACATACTGTAGAATAGATTATTCTAATGATTCATACCAACTTTGTGTCTTTTTTAAAAATAATGGCTAGTTGTTAGCTATAAAAGTCATATGTGTTCATGATAGAAACTATTTTAAAAACACACAATTTTGTTTTCAGTGCTCAAACTTCATTATTCAGAGAAAACTGTTAATAATTTTGAAATTTGGTATATTACTTTCCTGTATCTTACGTGTATGGTGTATAAACGTATTCCAGATACGATGTTTTTTTTTCTCTTAGCATTATGTTGCTAGTTTTTTCTTATATCATTAAAAATACCTATTATATGTAGGACCTTTAATGCTTGCATTCTATTCCATCTCATAAATGTACAATATTTATTTAGCTATTCTTCCTTTATTGAACACTTAAGAATTCTTCAAATTTTCCCACAAAGAATACTGCAAATAACATTTTCCCCCTAGATTTCTTACTATTTTCTGAGGATAGATTTCTAGTAGTAGAATTACTATGTCAAAGGGTTTTGAATGAGTCTAATTTTTTTATATTATCTTGCCAACTTGCTTTCCAGAAAAGTCACACACAAACACATTCCCATCAGCAGTATAGAAATACTTCTCTCACACTATCCTCCCCAGTATTTAATCTTCACTAATTTGACAGGTAAAAATAGTATCTCATTTCTATTTCTGAGTATTAATCACATTGAATGTTTCCCCATATTTACCATGCCAATGAACTGTTGATTTCTAGCATGCGTACTATCCACTATACAGTTTCAAATTATCAAGTGCACTTTTTCTTGTCTTTCTTTTTTTTTAATGTTTTTAATCTATTTGAGAGAGAGAGAGAGAGAGAGAATGAGAGGGGGAGGGGCAGAGAGAGCATCTCAAGCAGGTTCTACCCTGTCAGTACAGAGCCCTATGTGGGGTTCAAACCCATGAACCATGAGATCATGACCTGAGCTGAAATCAAGAGTTTGATGCTTCATCAACCGAGCCACCTATACACCTCTTTTGTCTTTCTTTGAATGTTTGTCTTTCTTCCAGCATTAGCTATCATATACCCAGGTAACTAAACTTTTTTATATGAATATATGCAAAACAAAATTAAGAACATAAATCTGCTGCCCAGCAAATGATGTGGAATTTTTTACTCTTTTAAAATATTCAAGTCATTGATCTCTTCTGTCATTATTAGCACAATCATGAGTAGATGAATTAAGTGAAAAAAGATTTATTTAATCCCATTTCAGAAAAAAAGAAGCCAGGTGAAAAAATCTATTACTAGAATTCAGAATCAGAGTGTATTCAATTCCAATACAACTATGGAATTCCCATGGCAAGCCAAGGTGTCTCCGAACTACCCACTGAAATACTCAAGGCACCTGCCTTCCAGCGTCATACGGTGCAGTATTTTGTAGAGAGGTACTATTGAAGTGATTCTACTCTTGGGGAGAAATTTAGTTGTACCCATCACTGTTCTTTACAGATCATTCCCAGCTCCTCAGACAGACCCGCTCAATGATCCGGATCAGATGATTGAGGACAAACGCCATTCTCAAGGCACATTCACCAGTGACTATAGCAAGTATCTGGATTCCAGGCGTGCGCAGGATTTCGTGCAGTGGTTGATGAACACCAAGAGGAACAAGTAAGAGTCTGAACCTAGTCCAAAATTTGCACACAAATATATTACATAAATATGTCTAAAATTTCTCCTGACTTTTTTAATCATGTTCATCAGTTAGTGCACATAGGCTCTTCCAATTTTGGTGATTTTCAAGGTTGGTGATACTGTCCTTTGTATTATTCCTTGAACGTCCCACCCTCTCACCCCTTCAGTCCCCTTATCTACCCTCCAATGGGACTTAGACTTTATATTCCCACCCGTGGTCTTAGCAATATTTACCTTCTTGGGCCATTTTCCTTTAAAATCAGAAGTTGACTTTTGTTAACCTGCAAGATTAGGAATCTAATTTCTGACCAAAAGATACAGAGAATTCACCATTCCCTTGTAGGGTTCAAACTCATGATTGTGATCACATTCAAAGTATCCTCTAGCCAAGTTAATCATGGTAAGGAATGGAAACAGATGCAGTCTTTTTCTTGTAGAATACAATCCAAGATACACATTTAAAATTACAGCCTAGCTGCACAGCATAAAGAGAGAAGAAGGCAAATAAGAACACAAGCCTATCGTAAGGCATACATTTTAATGTTGGATTTTCTTTGACAGTGTTGGGTTTTTTGCTACATCTAGGCTACTGGAGGAAATCATCTGCAAGGGTTTCACAGAGATGGTGGAATTTCACAATTTCTTTGGAGGATGGCCCACAAGGGGAAGGGAGTTATGCATACAAAGTAGCTAAAGGAATCTAAAAATCAGGAAAGGGCATAGATTTGTCTGGATAGAATAGAGGTGTGCCTGGGTGGCTCAGTCGCTTAAGCATCCAGCTCGGGTCATGATCTCATTGTTCATGAGATCCAGCCCCACACTGGGCTCTTTGCTGACAGCACGGAGCCTGCTTGGGATTCTCTCTCTCCCTCTCTCTGTGCCCCTTCCTTGCTCATGCTCTCTCTCTCTTAAAAATAAAAAGAAATAAACATTTAAAAAAAAGAAAAGAGAAGGGAGAGAGGAAGGGAGAGCAAGAGAGTAGACACAAGCCAACAGGAGAAACAGGAGAGACAGAGCGATTGACCAAAAGTTCTTAAGTGAAAGTTACAGCTACAGAAATGATGGTCATGGCCAGAAGAGACACTGGGAAAAGTTCCTGCCAAGGACTAGAGATGAGGCCTTTGGTAAAATGTGGAAAATCAGAAATTTGAAAAAAAAAAATGGAAACAGCTGTCCTCATTTCTAGAAAAAGAATGCCACAACTTGGTAAACTAATGTGAGACAATTATTTTCTTAGGCAGTTTCTGTTGTGTGTTTCAGATAAACCTTCTGGGGTAACACACATCAGGGAAACTGAGGGTGGCTCGTCACCCACCTACACAGAGCACTCTGCACATGCTTGAGGGTGAAATGGAGCCCTCTTCTTCGCTTTCCTCGTTGCTGGCCCATCACACGTTTCCTTTAGTCCATTATCCTGTGGTCCTTTTGCTGGATTTTGAGATGGCCCTTGGCTTTCCCTAGAAGCATTGCATTAATTCTGACCCCATGTGGACTAATAACAAACAGCCGCCTTATCTGCAAGTAGCACAGCACGGTGCAGAACCCACTTATATTGAGACTGAAGTGAATGCAGCTTTAATAATCAATGGCACAGACAAGCAGGGGAGCCGAAAATGAGTAAGCCGATAGAGTGGAGGGGCTTTAGCCCACTTTCATTGTTACTAGCCCTGTCCCATCATCCTTCACTCCAGGTAATTGATGTAGCTTCAGGATGATCCCCCGGCTACCCTCATCTCCCAAATCTCCCTCAGCCCCTTCTACATAGGATCCTGAACCCCAGGCTGCACTGTTTAAAGGTGAGAACCATATTGCTAAAGAGACAGATCTTCAACTTAACTTTCACATTTCGTTCAGGAATAACATTGCCAAACGTCATGATGAATTTGAGAGACATGCTGAAGGGACCTTTACCAGTGATGTAAGTTCTTATTTGGAAGGCCAAGCTGCCAAGGAATTCATTGCTTGGCTGGTGAAAGGCCGGGGAAGGCGAGAGTAAGTCTGTACATTCTTATTTAACATTTTTTTTTGCATGATGCTGAAAACTTAGACTACAGTTATCTATATATGGATCTGGATTACAGAAGCAATTAGTATAGTCTCACAAAGTGAGGAAATAACTCATATTGGTGGGAGACAGTCTACAAAAGTCTAGTCTGTTTTACTTTTGATAGCAAGGATTAATAATATTTGTAATTAATTATTATTCTCTATTAGAGTGGCATTGTAATTAGGGCATTCATTTGTCAATCCAGAACACTCTTGATAACAAGTAGAATGCTTTTTTGATAACTGTACGAAGACAACCGGCTTAAACGAGAACTGTCTTGGGAAAACTAGGTTTAAGGAAAAAGGAGACACAATGCTGAAAACAGAAAGTCCGACTGTAAATATTTACACATGGGATCATATATATGTGTGTGTGTGTCAGGATTCAGGTAAAAATGTGATGAAGACTAAAAGGAAGACAATTTAAGATGTGTAATGAAATGACCCTCAAAGCACAGATACGTGGGAACAGTCATAGATTTAACAATATGCCCATTTTTTTAATAGGGCTGTCATATAGACAATCACCAAATTGTCAAAGTTGAAAATGAAGCTAGAGCCTTTTGGGACTTTCTTGGAACTTACCACAACCAAACAGATTCCTGAACCATCTCATTTTCTCCTGATCATTTTGATTGACATTTGAAATATGAGAGGCAGGAAATTCATGTTCAACTCTTTTTTTTTCTTAAGTGAGATTTAAAACAAGTTCACTGAGCCTTAAAGAGAGCTTAAGGCAAAAGGAAACTAGTATTGTTACTGACTTAAAACATGATCAAACCGATGAAACTAATTGGTAAAATAGTCACTTACACTTGAGGATATTTTGTAGTGTTTTAATGTACTGCAAAAATTTCTGCTAGAGCAAACCATTCAAAGAGGAAATGTTATATGGACTAAACTTTAATCGGCTAATCCTGTACTTTGCCAGGCTGTTCAGACAATCACTAGTTTTACAAGACATCATACGTTTTTCTGATTTATAGACGAATTAGTCTCAGTAATAACATCTGTGCTGCCAATACACTAAAATATTCAAAGCAGCCTGGAATATTGAGAAGGGCATGAAGTTACTCCTTAGGTCTGGTTTCAGTTCCCAACTCTGATTTTTCCTACCTAAATCATTCCCTTGCCCACATGCAGGTTTCTGTGAGGCTTTTCATAGCAGGCCCCTCCCCCCCCGCCCCCCCCACCCTGGGAAATAGAAACTTACTGTTTTCTCAGTGACCCTCACACATGCTACCAGGGATAAGCAGTCAATAAGCACTTACTTAAAACCTTTAACCACTCATTTGGCCCTTATTCCTTCAGTTTCCCAGAAGAAGTCACCATTGTTGAAGAATTACGCCGCAGACACGCCGACGGCTCTTTCTCCGATGAGATGAACACAGTTCTTGACAATCTTGCCACCCGGGACTTTATAAACTGGCTGCTTCAGACCAAAATTACTGAGAGGTGACACCATTTTAGTTAATTCTGAACACCATCAAAACTTTCATAACTATTATCATACAGGCTACAGGTGGTTCCCGGTGTGGGGAAGAGGGTCTTTATTTAGTCTCTTGGTATATAATCGAAATTATGAATCCTTTAAGAAAACATTATTATACTCACTTTTCATCAGTAAGATTTATTCATTTACCCCTCTATTGCAAAAAGCATTTCCTGAGTGTCAATAAGGGATAAGGCATTAGGAACACAGATATGAATGAAACATGCAGATGTTAAGGCATTTGCATATTAATGTCACATTAAAAATTGCTATTTATGGTGACATTTTAGCACATAGGAAAACACCAGTATACATGGTATTATGTCCTTACTGTAATAAGCATAGTAGTAAAAGTTTAAACACCAAAACTTAACCACTTATTTTCATAGGTTATAATTGCTTTTTATAATTTTTCATAAACTTAATATTTCATCATAGGGGAACTTTAGGATAAGTCGTCTCTGCAAATGTTTGAAGAGTTGAAAAGACTAAGGGATTTATAAGATGAAAAGATTGATGAACAAATTTTATCAAAGTAAATCACTGAAATATTTTCTGGATAACTTAACTACTAAGTGTCATCTAAGTGTCATAGCTATTGTTAAATCACTACCTTTTTTTTTTTTAATTTCTAGGAAGTAAGTATGTCACTGTTCAAGATCACTTCACATCACCTGCCAGCCACATGGAATATTTGAAATTTTAAGTTCTGTAAATTTAAGAGATGTATCCTGAAGCCATATTGCTTTGCATGCCAATAAATAACTTTTCTTTTAATATTGTGTGACCAAAGATTGTAAATGGAATAAACCATGGTCAAAGAGTTGTTAAAATACCAGCTTTAAAATGTGGAAGTGCAGAATTCTCTCCTTTTCTTATTTTGGATGAAGTACCCTAACCTGCTTACATTTAGCAATGAAATTACTTTTCTGTGATGTAATTTGTACATATAAATTATTTCAATCACAACATATCTGCATTGTAATGATAAGATAAGGGAAGGACTAGTAGCCACAGTGGTGAAACTGGAAAGAGAAATTCCTTCTTGAAACATTTGTCATAAAAATGCTCTGCTTTCAATATATAAATGGTAGATAAATAAAATTTTCAAGCTTCTTTACCATTGTCTGCCTTCTCTCTTCTTCATGACCCCATTCCTTCCAAACACCCCTTCTTCCTAAGCTCATAGCCCATGAGCCAAATCTGGTGCCCAGACATGGCTTCACGATTTGAATGGCTGCACCGTGCTTTGTGGGCAACCCTGAAAAAATATATAAACGTATTGATTTCTGGCTTATCTTTAAAAATTAAATCATCAGTTGGGGCGCCTGGGTGGTTCAGTTGGTTGAGCGTCTGGCTTTGGCTCAGGTCATGATCTCGCTTTCCATGAGTTCTGGCTCCGCATCAGGCTCCGCATCAGGCTCTGTGCTGACAGCTTAGAGCCTGGAGCCTGCTTCGAATTCTGGGTCTCCCTCTCTCTCTGCTCCTCCCCCGCTCATGCTCTCTCTCGCTCCTTCAAAATAAATAAAAACATTTAAAATTTTTTTAAAAAAATAAATAAAAATTAAATCATCAAGCAATATTAACCTGCAAAACAAATCTCATCTGGAGATAAGTATCAGCTGTCTCCTGAAGAGTCACATGCTCATAGTCAATTTTGTTTATTTAAAAAAAAAAGCTATTGTTTTTCTGGTCTATATTTCATTTATTTCCACTCTGTTCTTTTTTATTTCCTACCTTCTGCTAACTTTGGGCTTAATTGTTCTTGTTTTTCTAGATCTTGAGATGTAAAGTTAGGTTGTTTGAGATCTTTTGATTTTCTCAATATACACATTTATCACTTTAAACTTCCCCCTGCTTTTGCAACATCCTCTGTATTTTGGTGTGCTATGTTTCCATTTTCATTTGTTTCAATATTTTTTTTTAAATTTCCTTTTGGATTTCTTCTTTGATCTATTGGTTGTTCATGAATGTGTGCCTAGAAACTTCTCAGGTCTCCTTTGTTGATTTCTAGTTTCATACCACTGCGGTAAGAAAAGATAGTTGGTAGTTGGTATGACTTCTATCTTCTTAAATTTGGTGAGACCAGCTTTGTGGCCTATCATATGGTCTATTCTGGAAAGTGTTCTATATGCACTTGAGAATAATGTGTATGCTGCTGCTGTTGGGTGGAATGTTCTAGAAATGTCTGTTAGGTTAATTTAGTCTAATGTATGGTTCAAGTTCAACATTTCCTAGTTGGTTATTGGTTTGGATAATCTGTCCATTGTTGAAACTTGGGTGTTACAGTCCCCTACTACGACTATGATTATATTGTTATCCATTTCTGCCTTTAGATATGTTAGTATTTGCCTAATATATTTAGGTGCTCTTATGTAGGGTGTGTCTATATTTATGACTGTTATATCTTTTTGATGAATTGACCCCTTTATCAACATATAATGACCTTCTCTTTTCTGTTACTGCTTTGGCTTAAAGTCTATTTTGTCGGATGTAAATATAGCCACCCCTACTTTCTTTTGGATTCCACTTGTATGGAATATCTTTTTCCATCCCATCAGTTTGAGCTGCCTATGTGTGTCCTTTAAGCTAAAGTGAATCTTTTATAGGCAACATATAGTTAGGTCATGGTTTTTAATCCATTCAACTACTCCAGGCCTTTTGATTGGTGAATTCAATCCATTCACATTTAGAGTAATTTTTTTAAATGTTCATTTAATTTTGAGAGAGAAAGAGAACACGAGCAGGAGAGGGGCAGAGAGAGAGGGAGACACAGAATCTGAAGCAGGCTCCAAGCTCTGAGCTGTCAGCACAGAGCCTGACATGGGATTCGAACTCACAAACTGTGAGATTATGACCTGAGCCAAAGTCAGATGCTTCACCAACTGATCCACCCAGGCGCCCCTAGAGTAATTATTGATATGGAATGCCATCTTATTCATTGTTTTCTGGCTGTTTTATAATCCAATTGTTTTTTTCCTCTGTTTCTGCTTCCCTTTGTTAATTGGTGATTTTACATGGTTTTTTTTTTTTCTGTTAAACAATGGTTTTATTAACATAAAAACATACATACCCACAAACTATAAAGTGCTAAGAAACTTAAATATTTAAGTCATAGCAAGCAGGTGGCAATTCAACATCCAAGGCCCCCAGAATGCTTGAAGGAGACCACAGCAGATTATACTTCCAGAGTTAAGAGGGCATTTTTTGAGGGGAAAGGCAGCCACATGTAATAGTTTTTCAAGCTTCCACTTCTCATCCAGGCTCATGGGAAGCATTCTCTTCAAGAGGAGGTATGCCATTTCATATTCCTCAAGCAGGTCAAAACTCTTGAAGACTAGAGGATATAAAGGAAAGAATTTTTCTATTTCTAGATCAGCATCACTCAAGGCAGGAATGGAACTTTTTGCTTTAACAGTCTTCCCAGTCATCTGTTTCACAGGGAACTTTGTCTATTTCTGTTTGAGGGCTCCATTAGTCTTTACTGACTTTTCTGTAGTTATGTTAACAGTTCTCAAAGCCTTTCTGGAAGCATTAGATAAGGTTGGTGGAGCACCAAACATTTTGCCAACACGTGGCATTGAAACCTGAGATCTCCCATTGAAGGCTCTGGCTTGAAGTCCAGATTCTAGCTTTACCCCATCCTTAGGTGCTACACAGGTACCTGGATCACCATTTTTCCTTAACAACAAAGATCATAGCAGCCATTCTGGATTAAGCAAGGCTCAGCCTCTTTTTCTGCTTTTGATTCCCCTTTCTTTATCTTTTGTGAATCTTCTCTAGATTTTTGCTTTGTGGTTGCTCTAAGCTTACATAAAACCATCTTATAGATAAAGCAGTACATTTTAACTTGACAGTGACCTCACTTAATTCACATTCAAAAGCTCCACCAAAAGCCCCACAAAAGCTCTAAATATATATATATATATATATACATATATATATACATATATATATATATATATACATATATATATGTAGAGAGAGAGAGAGAGAGACAGAACGTGCACAAGGGAGAGGGGCAGAGGAAAGAGAGAATCTTAAGCAGGCTCCAAGCTGAGCCTGCTGTGGGTCCAAGCTGCAGCTGCTCCAAGAAGGCTTGGAGCCTGATGCGGGTCTTGATCCCACAATCCTTGGATGACGATATAAGAGCTGAAATCAAGAGTCAGACAGACACTCAACTGACCGAGTCACCCAGGTGCCCCCCTTTATATTTTAGATGTCACAATCGACCTCTTTTTATATTTTGTATTCTGCAGATGCTTTCTATTGCATTTTTCATTTCATTCACTGAATTCTTCAGCTCTAGAATTTGTTTGGTCCTTTTTATGATTTCTATCTCTTTGCTAAATTTCTCATTTTGTTCATGTATTAATTTCCTGATTTTCTTTGAATTGTCTTTTTGTGTTCTCTTGTAGCTCATTGGGTTACCTAAAGATAGCAATTTAGAATTATTTATCAACTAGATTGCAAAATTCTGTGTCTTTGAGTTCAGCAATTGGAGGATTATTGTTATCTTTTAGTGATGATATGTGTTCTTGATCCTTCGTGCTTCTAGAGTTTTGCATTGCTGCTTTCATATTCAAGGTAGTAGACACACTCTCAAATCTTTACTAGTTGCCTTCAAGTAGGATATATTGTTCATTGGTCCTATTATATGAGGGGCTTCTCTGACCTTTTATGGATACATCCACTCTAGACTTCCTACTTCCTCTTGTGGAAGAATTCTTAAGCTTTTGTGTCTTCTCTGGTTCTTATGATTCACCAGGCTGGCTGCTGGAAACCTATCTTCTGTTTTCCAAAAGGTGGCACTACAGCTCAAGTTTGTGATTTCTCCCTTGCTCAAAGACCCTGATCTAATTTTATGAGTGTACTCCATTTACCAGAGCTGGCTCTCTCACCCACTGCACTGGGGAGCACACACCAAGGGACAGGCATAGAGTTTAGGGAGGTGTGGGTTCAGCATTTGGGGTATTGAGAGAGCCTACAGGCCTGATGGAGATGGGGAATGTCCACCATGCTTTCTTGTATGCAAATCATTGCCTTTACCACTCCAAAACCAATGTACCCATGGGTGACTTAAAAGGCTCCATTTGGAACTAAAATTTGGTTTAGAAACTGTATCTTCATTACACCAGAGTCAAAAGTGTGAGAACATCGCTGTGAATGTTCCAGTTCAGCAGCAGCCTTCAGAACCATGGGATGTCCTCATACAAAAGAGGAGAGGTAGTCAGCTAAGAAAACTGGCACATGGCTCCAATGAATGGAAAAGGGAAGGATAAAACAGAGTATGTGAATCAAGCCCAAAGGAATGACAAAAGTCAAAACCAGAGAAGATTAATCTTCCCTTAAGTAAAAGAAGCAAACTAAGGGACAACATTGGGAAATAAAGCTAAGGAAGGAGTCATGTAAGTGTAGACATGAAGGTGAATTATTAGTTATGTATTTGTTTAACTGTGTGTAATACAATCCCAATCACAGAGAGTTAACAATATAGGTGTTTGTTTCTTATAATACAAGAAATCCAGACATAGGGGGTCCAAAGCTAAACATGTCAGTAATAGCACATGGTCTTTATCCTTCTGCTTTGCCATCGTTAACAAATGCCTTTCCTCCCATGGTCACCTTAAGATTGGAAGGTGACTGGCCCATCTCCCAGTTTCCTGTTCATCTTCCAGGGAAAGATGAAGAAGAAAAAAAGTGAAAGATGGGTAGGAAGAGAGAGAGGAAAAAGAGGAAGAAAACAAGAATAAGATGTATAGGAAGTGAGAATTAACAATCAGAAATACAATGAACTGATTTTGAGAAAGTGAAACACTCTCAGAAATCCTCAGATTTTCAATTTTGTCTTGCTGGCCAGAAACGTGCCCCATGACCACATCCTGGCTCTAAGGGAGGCTGGGAAATGCTGCCTTTAAGCAGCATATAAAATCAGGATCATATTTATTAGGAAAAGGGAAAAAATGAATATTATGTAGGGAACTAAAATCAAAAAGCGTATTACCACAGTCAGGGTTAGATGCCCAAGCCTTAGTTTAGTGAGTGTCATCTTTATAGTTTGAGGTTTTGTTGGCCTAACGTAAGTCCAAACACCCTTACAAAAACAAAAATTCAGACTGCCCCTGAACTCAATGTGAGAAAAGTAAAACACCCAACAAAGAAATTATTGGAGAATATTCAATGAGACTCATACAAGCATTTTATATCTTCAATTATAAAACTAAGTTTAAATAATGGGAATACAGGAGTAAAGGATTCAAGTTGAATTAACCAGGCAGATATAAAAGAAAGCAGAATTGTGCTTTTGTCATCAGAAGGTAAAACTTAAGGAAAAACTATTACGGAAAGAAGAATACTTTAAGATCCTAAGTGTTATTGGGGACCCTGGGTGGCTCAGTCGGTTAAGCATCCGACTTCAGCTCAGGTCATGATCTAGCAGTTGGTGAGTTCGAGCCCTGCAACGGGCTCTGTGCTGACAGCTCAGAGCCTGGAGACTGTTTCAGATTCTGTGTCTCCCTCTCTCTCTGACCCTCCCCTGTTTATGCTCTATCTCTCTCTGTCTCATAAATAAATAAACATTAAAAAATTTTTTTTAAATAAATAAAGTTTATTTATTTATCTGGGAGAGACAGAGACAGCATGAGTGAGGGAGGGGCAGACAGAGAGGGAGAAAAAGAAAATCCCAAGCAGGCTCTGTGCTATAGCACAGAGCCTGATGTGGGGCTTGAACTCATAAAACCGTGAGATCATGACCTGATTGAAACCAAGAGTCAGACACTTAACTGACTGAGCCAACCAGGTATCCCTGAAAAACCTGTTTTTTTAAAAAAAGTGAAAACATACATACTATAAGAAATGTTAAAGAGTAAATAATTATCAAAGTAAAAAGAAAAATTTTTAATTAAGACTAATTTGAACAACTCTATGTTAATATATTTAAAAACAGATTTAAAAAATACCTGTATAAAAAATATAGCTCACCAAAATTGTCCTCAATATAGATGGACAATCTAGAGAGATCATTTTCCACTAAATAAGCAGAAAAAGGTTTTAAAGATGTCCCTACAAAAAACAGGTGGAGCATATAATTTCGCAATGGATTTTTACTTAACCTTGAAACATCAGATAATGAATACTATTAAAACTATTCCAGAATACTGAAAACACAAAAGCTTGTACATTCTTTTCCTGAGGTGAGCGAGTATAACATTGATACTAAAATATGAAAACAAATCGCACAAAATTTTACAGATGAATGTCACTTATAAACATAGATTCAAGTATCTTTTATTTTTATTTTTTTTTTATTTTTATTTTTTTTTAATTTTTTTTTCAACGTTTATTTATTTTTGGGACAGAGAGAGACAGAGCATGAACAGGGGAGGGGCAGAGAGAGAGGGAGACACAGAATCGGAAACTGGCTCCAGGCTCTGAGCCATCAGCCCAGAGCCTGACGCGGGGCTCGAACTCCCGGACCGCGAGATCGTGACCTGGCTGAAGTCGGACGCTTAACCGACTGCGCCACCCAGGCGCCCCTCAAGTATCTTTTAAAAAGAGTCCAACTGTCCATTAAAAATACAATGTGGAGAAATTGGAACTTTTTGCACTGTTGCTGGGAATGTAAAATGATGTAGCTCCTGTGGGAAATAGTATGGCAGTTCCTTAAAAAGTTAAAAATAGAGTTATCATCAAACCCAACAATTCCACTTCTGGGTATATACCACAAATCATTGAAAGCATGATCTCAAAGAGATTATTTGTGCACCCCTATTCACAGCAGCATTATCCACAATAGCTAAAATACGGAGACAACCCAAGAGTTTAATGACTGATGAGTGGATAAACAAAATGTGTCATAGACATACAATGGGAAATAATGCACCCTTAAAAATGAAGGAAATTTGGGGGCGCCTGGGTGGCTCAGTTGGTTGAACATCCGACTTCAGCTCAGGTCATGTCTCACAGTTCGTGAGTTCAAGTCCTTCATCGGTCTCTGTGCTGACAGCTCGGAGCCGGGAGCCTGCTTCAGATTATGTGTCTCCCTTTCTCTGTGCCCCTCCCCTGCTTGCACTCTGTCTCTCTCTCTCGATCTCAAAAATGAATAAACACTAAAATTTTTTTTTAAAAAATGAAGGAAATTTCATGCTACATGCTACAACATGGATGAACCTTGAGGACATTATGCTGAGTGAAATAAGTTAGTCACAAAAAAACAAATACTATATGACTCCACTTTTAGGATGTACTTAAAGTAGTTAAAATCATAAAGACAAAAATTATAATGGTGGTTACCAAGGACTGGGGGAAGGAGAGAATGGGAAGTTATTGTTTAATAAGTATAGAATTTCGGTTTTCAAAAAGTTATGGGGATGGAAGATGGTGATGATTGCAAAACAATGTGAATGAATTTATTATCACTAAACTGTATGTACACTTATAAATGGTTAAGATGGTAAATTTAATGTTACATGTATCTTACCACAATAAATATGTGTGTGTGTGTGTGTGTGTGTGTTTGCGTGTGTGTAATGCCCAAGCTTTATTTTAGTGAGTGTCACCTTTGTGGTTTGGGGTTTTGTTGGCCTAACTTAGGTCCAAGCATGCTTATATAAACCCTAGACTGCCTCTGAATTCAATGTGATAAAAGTAAAACATCCAACAAAGAAATTATTGGAGAATATTCAGATAAGACTCATTCAAGCATTTTATATATTTAATTATAAAACTAAGTTTACGGGCACCTGGGTGGCTCAGTCGGTTGAGAGCCCGACTTCGGCTCAGGTCACCATCTCACGGTTAGTCGGTTCCAGCCCCGCATTGGGCTCTGTGCTGACAGCTCGGAGTCTGGAGCCTGCTTCAGATTCTGTGTCTCCCTCTCTCTCTGCCCCTCCCCTGCTCGTGCTCTGTCTCTCTCTCTCTCTCTCTCTCTGTCTCTCAAAAATAAATAAACATTAAAAAATAATTAAAAAAATAAAATAAATAAACTAAGTTTAAATGATGGGAATAAAGGAGTAAAGGATTCAGGTTGAATTAACCAGACAAATATAAAAGAAGTGATGCGGATTATGCTTTGGATATGAAGTAGTTCAATATTAGAAAGTCCTTTAATACAATTCATCATACTGATAGGCATGAGAAAACCATAATCTCCTCTCCATAGATGCCAAAAAGGCACACCACAATATTGAATCCTCAATCATGATAAGATAGAAATTGACGGATACTTTTTAAATATGATAAAACATATACTGGCCCAAAAGTCTGCAGTTTACTTAATGCTATATATTGGAGAAATTCCCATTAGATTCAGAAACAAGGAAAAGACACCATTATTTTGGCTACTATTTAACACTGTCTTAAAGGTACTAAGAAATTGAAGAAGTTAAGGTAATTAAATAAGAGAAAGTGCACAGTGAAAAAGAATGTACTAAAACTATATCTACTTAAAGATGATGTGTTTATATATCTGAATAACTCAACAGAATAAATGGAAAAATACTACAAATAATAAGGTAATTTAGTATATTAGAAAGATAGAGAATGAATATACAAAACCAATAACCTTCAGAGAGAAAAGAAAACAAAATGAATACATCAATTCTCATTAATTCATAGTAGTCATGTTACATAAAACCACGGTAAACACTGAATTAATGAACATTGGGCTGCTAGGGGAAATACAGAGCGAAGTTCCCACAAACCTCCATTTTTGTCAACATAAAGCCATATGCCTTATATAGGTTTGTTTGCCAATGTCCTTGTAAAACATACCAGTCTCATAAGCATTAAAAACCTCCTCTTCCACCTCGCTCTTTTCCTTGTAACACTTAGCAGGTATTTTAAAAATTCTTCTGTAGCTTCCTGATCTACATACACAACCTGCCTTGTTTACCTGCAAATGGACCATTTTCCACACCATATAACCTTCTGAAACAGAGCCAGCAGGCACTGCTGAGAAGGGTTTAACATTTTTTCTTCACCCTGGGTAACTTGACTGTGCAGCTCTTCAGCTTTCTGCTAAATGCTGTCCCCTCTGGTTTTTTGTTTGTTTGTTTTTTGTTTTTTTAAAAGAGAAGTCACCAAAACAAGTACAAAAATGTGGAAAGCATGACACTAAATAGACCATAAAAAAGACATTTATTTACAGTATGAGAGCTGAAAAAAGAAGGTAGAACATCACTTTTTTTTTTTTATCTCAGCTGGGAATGTCCATAGAGCTACTCAATTTTTCACCACTCTGTGAATGTCCATGAATGACCATGAAATTGCTGGATTGATTTTGGGATTACAAATAAAAGTTTGTAGGTGAATTTGCAAATATGGAATCAGCAAATAATGAGGGTCACCTATAATAGAACCACAAGAAGATGGCAGGTATAATCCCAAATATACTAGTTTTATACTAAATGTAAATAAACTAAATATTCATATTGAAGACTAAAGTTATCCAACCAGATAAAAAAAATGTCGAACCATTACCAGTGACATAGTCTGTACATAAAGACATAAGGAGTTAAAATAAAAAGACTATAAAAGTTGTAACATGCAAATTCTCACACAAGAAAGCTTGTGTTGATATATTAATAGCAGGAAGTAGACTCTAAAGAAACTAGCATTATTAGAGATAAAGAGGAGCATTAAGTATGATAAAGTAATTAATCCATTGGGGATATATAGTGGTTCATATATAGCTTAAAAAATAGATGAGGTCTAAAATGACAGAATTAAAAGTATAGAAAAGTTCAATCATAGTGAAAGACTTAAGCAACTTGGCCAATAGTTGGCAGAGCAATAGTTGAAAAATCAATAAAATCTGATAAACTCAATCAACAAAATAATTTTAATGTTTATGGAACAACGTACCCAGTAACAACAGATGAATATTCTTTCTAAGTGCATATAGAGTATTTATCAAGATTAACTTTACGCTAATCAAAAGTCTTCAACAAATTTCAAAGATTCTCACCACAGTAGAGTTAAGGTAGAAATCAAAAACAAAAGATAACTTTTTAAAAATGTTTTAAATGTTTTTATTTATTTTGGGGACAGAGAGAGAGGGAGAGAGAGAGAGAGAGAAAGAGAGAGAGAGAGAATGAGCAGGGGAGGGGCAGAGAGAGAGAGGGAGACACAGAATCCAAAGCAGGCTCCAGGCTCTGAGCTGTCAGCAAAAAGCCTGACACGGGGCTGGAACTCACGGACTGTGAGACTATGACCTGAGCTGAAGTCAGACCCTTAACCGACTGAGTCACCCAGGCGCCCCAAAAACAAAAGATATCTTAAAATTTTTTTGAAATTAGGTAATCACTTCTAAATAACCCGTAAGTTAAAGGGGAGCTCATAAAGGAAATTTAAAAATACTTTGAACCCTATGGTAATGAAGATACAATAAATACAAACCGGAGAGAGAACTAAAGCAGTGTTTAAAGTTAAAATATAGCTTTAGGGGCACCTGGGTGGCTCAGTCAGTTAAGCATCTGACTGGCTCAGGTCATGATCTCAAGGTTCATGAGTTTGAGCCCCATGTCGGGATCTGTGCTGACAGTTCAGAGCCTGGAGCCTGCTTCGGATTCTGTGTCTCCCTCTCTGGCTGCTCCTCCCCTGCTCGCGTTTCTGCCTCTCTCTCTCTCTCAAAAATAAATAAACATTTTAAAAAATTTTTTAATAAAGTTAAAATATAGCTTTAAATGGGTTTGTTAGGAAAGAACAAGTTTGAACTCACTAGCTTAAACTTGTACCTTAAAAAGCTGGAAAAAATTCAGAAATCCCGGAAAGTAAAAGAAAGGAGAATTTAAAAGATGGGAGAAAATAAATAAATAAAATTGGCAATAAAAAATAACAAGACCAGAGGCTCCTGGGCATCCAGCTTCAGCTCAGGTGATGATCTTGCAGTTCAAAACCAGCATGAGTTTGAACCCTATGTCGGGCTCTGTGCTGACAGCTCAGAGCCTGGAGCCTGCTTCAAGTTCTGTTTCTCCCTCTCTCTGCTCTTCCCTCACTCACGCTCTGTCTCTCTCTCTCTTTCAAAAATAAATAAACATTAAAAAAAATTTAAAAAGCCAAAAATTGGTTATTTGACTAGATTACTAAAATTAATAAATGCCTAGCAAGACTAAGCAAGAGAAAAAAAAGGAGAAAAATTACCTATAATAAAAGGGGACCTCGGTAAAAAGATGTTATAGACAATAAAAGGGTAATAAGAATATATTATGTAAAATTATATGCCTGATAATTTTGACAACCACATGAAATGGACAAATGTCTTCTAAAAATGTTACTAAAATAGACACAAATAATTGGAAAATCTTAATAGTTCTCTATTTTGGAAATTGGATCTATTATTTAAAAAAACTTTTCCATAAAAGAGATCCAGGACCAGATGGCTTAACAAGTGAGTTCTTCTAAACATTTAAGGAAGAAAATATACCAATATTATATAAACTCATCAAAATAAGGAAAAAATAAGTAATATTTCCCTGCTCATTTTATGAGACAAGGACAACCTTGACACAAAAATATGACAAAGATTCTGTAGCAAAGGAAAACAACAGACCAATCTGGTTCACGAACATAGGTGAAAAATCCTGTACAAAACATCAGTGATCAAATCTAGCAATATGTAAAAGGAATATTACAGTACAGAGAAACAAGGTATATTCTAGGAATTCCAGAGTGATTTATTATTTGCAAAGCAAACAGAAAAAATCACTGTACTTCACAACATTAACAAAAATAAATACAAAAAAATCACATGCTAGTCTCAATAAATGTAGCAAATACATCTGATAAAATTCAAAACACATCGGGGTGCCTGGGTGGCTCAGTCAGTTAGCGACTGACTTCAGCTCAGGTCATGATCTCGCAGTTTGTGGGTTCAAGCCCCGTGTCGGGCTCTGTGCTGACAGCTCAGAGCCTGGAGTCTGCTTTGGATTCTGTGTCTCCCTTGTTCTCTGCCCCTCCTCCACTCGCACTCTGTCTCTCTCTCAAAAATAAATAAACATTAGAATTTTTTTTTAATTCAAAACACATTGACAATTTTTTTTAAACTCTCAGAAGGAAATAAGGTTTAAGACAGTAAGAAACTGTACGGAAAACAAAACAAAAAAACATAGTAATATTAAATTAAAATCACCATTTTAAGAAAAGAAACAACAAAATAGAAAACCACTAACTACTCTAAGCAAGAAATAAAAGGAAACAATATTTAAAATAAAATGAATTGGGAAATAATCCACTGAAACAGATAAAATTAAAACAACTATGGGATTATTGAAAATGCTGAACAAATATATTTGAAAATATAGGAGAGGTAGATAAGATTTTAAAGAAAATATAATTTTAAACATTGACACTAGTAGAGATTTAAAAAGCTTAAATAAATCAATTTCCATAAAAGAAATGAAGAAAAGTATCAAAGAACCACCTTGTAAAAAGGCACCAAGTCCAGATGGTTTCACATGGAATTTCTATCAAACTTTCAAAGAGTGGGTAACCACAATGTTTCAAAAATTATGGGGAACTATGAGTCTGGGGGAATAAAGGAAAAGAATGTCCTTTTTTTTTTATCTACATAGGAGGCGTAACATTGATATCTAAAGTTGTTAAAGATAGAAAGTAAATAAAAATTATGGACTAATTTCACTTTGAATATTGATTTAAAGACCCTAAAAATATATCAGTAAGTAGAATTCAAAAGCATATTAGAAATATTAATACACTGTGACCAAAGTTGACTTATCCCAAAATTGTCAAGAGTGGCTAAATTTTAGGAAATCTATTCATGTAATACAGCATATTAAGATATCTAAAAACAAAGAAAATTATCATGATCTTAACATACCCTGCATAGACTTTGAAAAAAAATTAGCACCCATTCCTCAAATAAAAATTCAGTAAAATGGAATTAATGCATTATACATTTATATCAAATGTGTAAAACCAGCAGGCTACATGGTGGCAAAGACATAGCACAGCTAGAATTGTCACACGTTTCTGGCAGTAATATAAAATGGGGCAACCACTTAGGCAAACTGGCAATTCGTTATAAAGTTAAACATGCATTTACCTTATACATATTAATGAAAAAGAACAGATTATTATAAACAACCTAAATACCTATATATCTCTCCATAGGATAATGGTAGAATGAATCAAGTTACATTGACAAAATGGAGGACTACATAGCCATCAGAAAAAAAAAAAAATGTATGTATACGAACGAATATAACTTGAACAAGTATGTTCTTAGTGACTTTTTTAATAGTAAAAAAAAACTAGAAACAACCCAAATGTCCATCAACAGGAGAATGAACAGAAAAACTGGTGTTTTCATGCAATGGAATTTTACACAGCAATAAATAGGACAAGTTACTGAATACACGCAGCAACACAGGTAAGTCTTACAAATAACATGTTGCACAAAAGAAGCCAGATACATAATAGAACATACTACATGGTTCTATTTATATGACGTTTAAGAAGAGAACAAAGCAAGCAATGGCGGTAGATGAGCTTAGTGGTTGCCTCTGGAGGAGATGGTGTGGGATTTGAATAGAATGGGCACAAGACTGCTTTCTGGAGTGATGAACATGTCCTATTTCTTGAATGAGATGAGGGTTACGTGGGTGTATACATTTATCAAAAATCAGCATAATGCACGTTTAAGATCTGTGCATTTCACTGTATATAAATTTTGCCTGAATGAATTTAAACATGCAAAATGTATGCAAATAAAACAAAATAAAACTCTACTGAGATATTATTTCTAATTCAAAAGCTTGACAGTACATTCTGTTGATGGGGATGTGGGTACAGAGTCTTTCAAACATTGCAGATGAGACTGCAAAATGTTATTACCCTTATGAAGAGAAACTTGACACTCTACCAAACCACTTGCACATTTGCCCTTTGACTCAAGAGCTGTGGTTCTAGAAATTTACCCAAAGATACACACTCAAAAACTTTAAAGCTACGTGTAAATGAGATTATTCCTTGTGAATATTGATTGTTCATTGCAAAAAATCAGAAAAAAGGGCCCCTTAGGTGGCTCAGTCAGTTGAGCGACCGGTTCTTGATTTTGGCTCGGGTCATGAACCCGGGGTCATGGGATCGAGCCCCACTTCGGGCTCCACACTGAGCATGGAGCCTGCTTAAGATCCTCTCTCTCTCTCTCTCTCTCTCTCTTTCTGTGCCTCTCCCCTGCTTGTGCTCTCTCTTTCTCTCTCAAATAAATAAATTAATTAAATAAAAACCAGAAACAATCTGAATACCATCTGTAGGATACTGGGTGAATGGATTAAGATACAGCCATGCAATAGAGAAATATATAGCCATTTTAAAAAAGAAAGAATCTTAGTTCATAAAGCTAGGTTTGTTTTTAGTAGTGTTGTTAGTACAATAATTCTGACACTGTTAGCAATCAGGTTTCCAATGCATGAGAAAGGAGAAACAGATATGAAATCAGAAAGGGAAGGAAGCACTATGTGGACTCGAATTGGATGTATTAGTATGTATATGTGTGCATGAATATCTGTGTATTTGTGCATAGAAACACACAAGAATTAGATATAAGTAAACGTGTACATATATATTTGTTGAGAGTTTGGCTACACTACATAATACGCTAGGCCCTCCCTGGTGCACATGCCCAGATAGCAGCTGCAGAGTTACAGGTAAATGTAAATCCCTGCTGTGTCTTCTAAAAGCCCTCTTGATAAACATTATGCCCACTGCTCAGGGCATTTCCCCTGGGACCAACCAAATAAGACCCCATGGTGGGGCACCTGGGTGACTCAGTCGGTTAAGTGTCTGACTCTTGATTCTGGCTCAGGTCGTGATCTCACGGTTTCACGAGTTCACGTTTCACATCAGGCTCTGCACTGGTAGCATGGAGTCTGCTTGGGAATCTCTTTCTCCCTCGCTCTCTGCCCCTCTCCCACGTGCTCTCTCTCTCTCTCTCTCAAAATAAATAAACACTAAAACCAAAGACCCCCCGGGGCTTACCAAAATCCTACTCTTTTGATTTGAATTGACCAATTCAGCCTTAGCCCAGCAACCCCAAAGCACTCCACCCTCAAACGCTAATAAAGGCATGTGCCCCAGGTCCTCACGCTTTCTCTGCCTGCACTCTGCCTTGACCTCCTCCCATGTGGCCTCTCACTTAAGGCATGCTGCATACCGTCCTCCAGGACCTGTGAGTAACTATTTGACTTTGTCTTGTGGTCTTTTCTTGAACTTTGGGTCACCATTCCACATCCCAGGGGCAACTTAACAAATGTTAATTTAACCGAGTCACAACACACACACACACACACACACACACACACACGATTTCAAATACCATTTTCTACCAAAAAATCAGGAGCTCCTTGGAGAAATGTTTGATTCTCCTAAGGAATGTAAAGTACAAGATGAGCTTATGCCAGAAAATAAGGAAATGCTCAAAGGCTCGTGAAAGAGGTGGTACACATGTGACAAAATGCTACACATTGACAAACCTAGAAAGTGAAGAGTGTATGAGTGTTTGTTGCACTATTGTTTCACCTGTTTTGTAGTTTTAATATTTTTTCTATGTAAAAGATTTTTAAAATTTTATTATCTTTGAAGATACCAACATTACTCCAAAATAAATAAATAAATAAATAAAAGGAAAGAAGCAAGCATTTGTTATACTTTTTCTGCCCATTTAGTTATTTTAGAATAACGTAATAGTTGGTAAAAGTTTTTTTAAATTTATTTTTGAGAGAGAAAGAGAGAGAGAGGGAGAGAGAGAACAAGCAGGGGAGGGGCAGAGAGAGAGAGAGAGACACAGAATCCTAAGCAGGCTCCAGGCTCCGAGCTGTCAGCACAGAGCCCGACAAGGGGCTTGAACCCACAAACCGTGAGATCATGACCTGAGCCAAAGTTGGACACTCAACCAATTGAGCCACCCAGGCACCCCGGTGAAAGATTTTTTTTAATAGAATTCTTGTTAAAAAATAAAAAAAGAAATTATAGAATTAGAAAAATCACCATGTTGTGTTCCAAATTTCCGATTAAATACCCATGGGGACAAAATAGTGATAATAATGAATAGTAATAATAGTAATAGTAATCCATTATTTTGTAGCCATGGCTGGTGATTCTAGGTACATTTCTACCAACTCAGCTCCTCTCGCCACCGTAACAACTCTCACTGTGTTCATCTACTCCTGCTCAATTATACCAGATGCTCTGGGAGATGGTAAGTGTTCAGGAGCATGCCAGGCCCCTTGTATTTTAGAGCAGTCACTGTGACCCTCGCATTTTAATCCCTTTCTTCTTTTCAGTTTCCGTTTCTCTTATCATTCTCTTTAACTCTCCCTTTGGCCATCTTATCGCTCTGGATGTCTTCTGCTTTGGACACAGACAGCTACGTCTCCTTCGCCTGGGCATTCTCCTCTCTTTTCTCCTTTCACGTGGAACGAACTATTAATCTCATAAAACAACTTTAAAGATTGGAGGGAAGTGGCGATTTGGAAGAGCATTTCAGTTGAATGACACTGAAGATTTGAATTGAAATAATGAGAGTAAACAGAAAGGAAGAGGTAAGCATGGACACAAGTGACATGGCTAGAGGGTGGTAAAAGTATGCCTCCCAGAGCTCTGGTTTGGCATCTAGATGGTGTCACTCACTGAAGAGTTCATGCTGGAGGAAGAGCAGGTTTGGGGAGCTGGAGGGAGATTTGTGGGTTTCGTTTAGGACATAGGAAAACTATCCAGTTGGCTTCTATGCCACCCGTACCCCAGAAGAACCCACTAAAACCTGTCCCACAAAGGAAGGATGCAACAGATCGAAGTACAGTGCATTAAGAAAAGACAGTAAAATGAGGCATACAGATAACAAGTGTAGACCACTGTGATCTCTCACATTCTGCCCAAAAGAGAGGGAGTAGAAGCAGCTACAAGGTCCCTGCATAAGGAGGACATAGCAGCAGTGTGGTTGGAAGGGCA
Source organism: Prionailurus viverrinus (assembly GCF_022837055.1). Taxonomy (NCBI): domain Eukaryota; kingdom Metazoa; phylum Chordata; class Mammalia; order Carnivora; family Felidae; genus Prionailurus; species Prionailurus viverrinus. The sequence goes on from NC_062568.1 coordinate 65,667,531, forward strand.
TTGGGATTGACACCATATCTGCATAATGGTTTGTATCAAATTGAGACAATTTGCTAGTTGTTCTGGTGAGAAAATAAGGGGGAAGAAGAGAGCCGGTTAGTAGAACAAGCGGTGGTTTCGGGTGACTGAACTGGTGGCTTTGTTAAGATGAGATGAGTTGGGAACACAAAGGTACCTCCTCCCAGCCTAGGCAGACCACACGATCAGCAGTTTGGGAAAGGTTGTCATTGAGGTGGAGGTGCACTTTCTTCTTTCCAAGGGAAGGACCTAGAGAAAAGAGGCCACGAGAGTGACAGCCTCAGTCCTCACCTGGCATGCCAGGTTACACGGGTAACAAAAATCGACTGAGGAACAACATGGCCTCAAAAACTTTCTGAAGGCAGAATAGGAGTTTAAACCATAACTTTGCTGGAAAGGAGTTCTGAAGTTTTGCTCTTTAGAAATGACATTTCCCCCAGGGCAATTACAGGTTCCTGCCAAGACAGAGAGAGTTCTTGCTTTTTCCCCAATGTTTTTGAGTGATCCCTCTCACTTTTCCAAAAATTACCATTTCATTTTTGATGTTTGAAATCATTTCCAGCTGACATCTGGAACAAATACATGGCATTTCTAGGAAACGAGCTTCTTTTTTCCCCCCAAGAAACTTACATTTATAGTAACACATCTTCCTTGAAAATTCATGGTGCTTCAGATTCTTAACAACTGTATACCCCAGCTAGAGAAACTGAGCGTAAACAATGGTAGGTCAATATGGTAGAATAGAGAGAAGACGGGCTTTAACATCAGGCAGAGTGGGACTTACATGCCAGCCCCATCAGTGACTAGTTGTACTGTTTTACCTCCCCATACCCCAGTAAAGTAAGGAGAATGATCCCTATGTCATAATTTTGTTGTGCTATGGAAGTGACATAGCATATTCCAGGCTCGCAGCACTGTAGCGGGCACATAGAATCTTTCAAAATGGAATCCTCTATTACATAAATTATTTTATTTATTTTTTTAAATCTTTATTTATTTATTTTGAGGGAGAGTGCAAGCAGGGGAGAGGCAGAGAGAGAGGAAGAGACAGAAGCCCAAGCAGGCTCCATGCTCAGCACAGAGACCAATGTTGGCCTCGATCTCACAACTGTGAGATCAGGACCCAAGCCAAAACCAAGAGACAGATGCTTGACTGACTAAGCCGCCCAGACGCCCCTACATAAATTATTGTAAAACACTTGATAAGCAGTTAATGTTATCAATGGTCTAGTAAATACACACTAGTTTTGTTATGGCTGTTGTGATGCGAACATAACACTAAATAACTGTTATAAATCTAAAAATGGACTGTTAAATAAAGTCACGAAGTTCAAGACAAGCACAGACATGTTCACGAATGAGACTAGATTAGTTCCTTACTGCTGCCGACAAATCGCCACCAAGTCAGTTGCTTAAAACAACACACATCTAATTCCTTGCCGTTTTGCAGGTCAAAACCCCAAAATGAGTTTCGATGGGCCGAAATCAACGTGTTGGCAGGGCCACCCTCTCTCCAGGGCTCCAGGAAAGAAACTGTCCTCTTGCACTTTCCAGCTTCTTGGAGGCTGCCTACATCCCTCAGCTGCTGGCCTCTTTCCCTACCTTCCCAGTGTGCCTCTCCAATCTCAGCTCCCAACCTTCTATCTCTTTGCTCTCCAACCCTAACCCTCCACCCCCTCCAAGGACACTGGCAACGACATTGGGTCTGCCTGGCTATCTCCCTGTCTCGAGATCTTTAACTTAACCACATCTGCAAAGTCCCCTTTTCCATGGACGGTAATATCTTCACAGGTTCTGGGCGTCCAGATGTGGGCACTTCTCAGGGGCCATTATTTACCCTGCCACGAAACCCAAGACTTATTACACAGATGTGGCATGTAGAAAGTATCAATTTTACGGTGAAAGGCTTGAGATTTATTCTGGGATGTAATATATGCCAGAAACAAAGAGGAAATGCTGTCATTTAAGATAAGAAACGTTGCTGTTTATTGACAGCTGATTAGAACTTGAGAAGAAATACCATTGCCAGTTTTGTATAGTGAGCTGTGGAATAGACTTAAATGAGGAGCATTTTAAATTACAAAAAACAATATTGTGGAGAGGGAAAAAGAAGTCTTCTGAAAAATAAAGGAATTGCAACTGTGTAGCTTGGGGCGGGGGAGGGGAACAGCGTAAGTCTTAATAATTAATTGCAAGGGAGTGGAGTGTGGGCCAGAGATAATTAGCAGGAAGGTTTGCTCTTGTCTTTTCCATAGTCACAGAGAGCTGTAAAAAGAGGAAATGGGCCAAGCTGCAGTGAGAAGCTGGGTTTTTAAAAAAGGAAGTTCTTGACCATGAAGATCAGACTACCAAGGGAAGCTGTGTAATCTCCATCCTTAAAGAGCTTTAAAAATAGTATAAACAGCCATCTGCACAAGATGATTTATGCATTGACCTTCAGGAGGCGGGCCCAGATCATCTCATGAAGTCCCTTCCAAGTGTGGGATCCTATGATTTAATCAGTATGTGATTTTTCTCAGCTCCACATTTTGTGAGATAACCAGCAGATGGAAGCCACAAATCCCCCAACATCAAACCAGAATCATGGTTCCTCACACTGGTAGGGCCCGGTCAAGCTTGCCAAATTGGCATCAGTTGTAAAAATCATTGAAGGACCCACCTCAAACATTTATTTATCTCCTCGTGGGTGTCTGGACCACCCATGTCCACAAAATACAGATAATCCTTATACTGATTCATGTGCATTTAGCTTTGATTTAGCATAAGAGAAAGTTGCATACGTTAGAAGTATTTGCCTGTTTTTGAAACCCAAGACAGTACCTCTCAAAAATGTTATTAGAAATTTCCAGACCCTCGTCTAAGCAGAAATGAGGCCAATTGGACACTTTGCTTTGAAAAGATTCACAGCTCACTTGGGCCTGAGTGCTTCTCACTTAGATGACAGATACGGTTCTCCGTGTACGTTCATTTGTTCACTGAACAAATATTTGAGTGCTGACTGCATTCTAGATTACGTACAAAGCATTGGGATGCAACAGTGAGTCAGACTCTGCCCTTCTCTCATGCAGCTTAGAGTCAACTAGGAGAGACAAACAAACAAACAGGGCATTTTGATGCAAAGGGATAAAAGCTGCAATGGAGTCAGGGACAAGGTGCTAACATCGAGGAGCAACCAACCCAGTTGGAGGGGACCCAAGACGATTTCTGGAGGAAGTGATGCCTAAGGCAGGGTGTCAAGGATGAATGGACATTGCAGGGGAAAGCAGGTGGTAGAAGGAGCATTTCATGGAGAAGGCACGGCCTGGTTGAGGGCTGCATGGTCTGGGAAGTGAGAGTCTGTGGGTATGGATGGAGCGTGTCAGGCAGAGAAGGGTGAAAGGTGGCCGGGAGGAAGGGACCGAGGGAATGTCAGAAATGAGGCCTGAGAGATCAACAAGAGACCTCACAGGCTTGCGAAAAAGTTGGGACTTGGTGTGAGGATACTGAGCAGCCATTGAAAAATCTAGATCACGTCTGTCCTTTTAAAAGGTATGTTAGTGCGAGTTTGAATTCAAGGGAATGAAAAACACTTACATGTGTCTCAGAAAAAGGAAGTGTGTACCGAAAATATAAGGAATCAAGGTAAGATCTGAATGTCCAAGCTGAGCGAAAGGGCAACAGTATTTGCTGGGAGCCACAGTGCCAGGCCTGGGAGCATCATGGCGTCTCGTTCTTCTTTCACTGCTGCTCCTTCGTGCCTCATCCCTTCCACGTGCTCTTCCTGTTTTTCCAGTCCTGTTAGTGGTCACCAAAAGCTTCTGAACTTTAAGCGCTCGGGCTTGACAACCCAGAACAGACTGGTCCAGTTCTGTCATTCTTAGATCCAAAATGCCAATGAAAGGGACTTCCAGGCCTTGCTTCAGTCTAGGAGCTCATCTCTTGACTGAAGGGCCAGACGGGGGAGCAGAGATACAGGACAACAGGGCAGCCTTGCAGCAGCCAGTTGGATGGGGAAGAAGGGCTTCCTTCCAGAAATGGAAGGGGCTGCTTTGCAGCTTTGCCTGTGTGGCCTGGCTGCAACTTGAATTGATGGAAACCTGGAAGCAGAGCCCCTCTAGAGATGGTTGTATGTGCGGAGCTTATACCTGGGCTCAGTGAGGAGAGGTGAAGCCTCCACTCAGCCCAAGAACTACACAGGCACACTAGCCACAAGCCCAGGGCAAGCTCTGGACCTCCATTAGGCTCTACAATCCAGAGAACAGTTTTCTGGGAATGTGTTCTTATTCAAAACTGTAACTACTGGCAAGTTCTACTCTCATATATGAATTTCCAATCAGCATGCTTTTACTCAAATCGTTCTTTTGTTTCATCGTGTTACTAAAAAAAGTATGACAGGTTGGCATGCTTGTTTATATGAATGTCTGCAACCGTAATTCCTTACATGGTAATTTGGAATCATTATATAGGCTACCATTTAGGAGATTCTCTGAAACAATAAAATCATCTTATCAGCATTAATAAAACATTCTTTAAATTTGTGAAGTGTGAGGTATAAACCTTTTCATTAATGAATAATTTACTTCTCTAGAACTCCATCCGTTGTAAATTTTGACCAGCAGATGCTACATGAAGCAGTATGTATGCAGTTACCTGTTTAACCACTAGATGGCACCATACATCTTTCCTTCTAATTTTCTCTCAAACTAGCTTCTCAGAAATGGGATTTGCTTTTTTTTGTTTTCATTGTTTTCCAAAGAGTTCATCGTATTTGTGCACTGTTTATTTAATAGTCATCCGTGTCACTACTTTTCTGTGATACTACCTTTAATCATGTACTACATTTCAATATATGCTACAACTGTGTTTCTAGGCAATTTTATTATTTTATCTGTCGATCGTTATGGCAAAACCATGCTGTTTTAATTATTTTAGTTTTACAATACATTTTAATGTCTTCTATCACCATCATTTCTCCTCACTTGTGTCTTCAATTTCAAAATCTTTCTCATCCGTTAATTTATCCGCGTGAAATTTCGGCTCATTTTATCACCTTAAAAAAATCTACTGGCAAAAAAAAAAGCAAAAAAAGGGGTGGGGGGCGCCTGGGTGGCTCAGTCGGTTAAGCGTCCGACTTTGGCTCAGGTCATGATCTCACGTTTGTGTGTTGGAGCCCCGCATCCGGCTCTGTGCTGGCAGCTCAGAGCCTGGAGGCTGCTTCGGATTCTGCGTCTCCTCTCTCTGCCCCTCCCCCGCTCATGCTCTGTCTCTCTGTCTCAAAAATAAATAAACATTAAAAGACAGAAGATCTACTGGCACTATAATTGAAATTAGCAATAAATTTATCAGTTATTTTGGAGGAAAGTTACACCTTTGAAATATTCGTTTCCTTCAGCAGATTGAATGCTTCTGAACCAATGAATACAAGAATATACGCAAACTTCTTGGCATGTTACATGAGTGTGTGTGTGCTGGTGTACAGAATAAATGAGTATATACAGAGGGACATAGTCAAATATTCCCTATAGAAGAGAAAAGTTGGGGAGAACTTCTCATGTCCTACTGTAACAGGTGGGCTAAATAAAGTACATAATCTCAACAGAATATTACTCCACTACATATAGTGATTTCAAATGAGAAAATATTCATAATAAAAGGCCAAGTAAATACATGTAAATATATATACAATGTGAGAACAATTTGGTTTAAAAAATAGATACCGAAAGCAATAGGTAATATGCTAACTCTTTCTTCCTGGGAGTAGCATTACAACAAATTTGTATTTTCTTTTTTTAATATAAAAAAAACTTAATGTTTATTCACTTTTGAGACAGAGCATGAGTGAGGGAGGGACAGAAAGAGAGGGAGACACAGAATCTGAAGCAGGCTCCAGGTTCTGAGCTGTTAGCACAGAGCCCCATGCAGGGCTCAAACCTATGAACCATGAGATCACGACCTGAGCTGAAGTCGGATGCTTAACCGACTGAGCCACCCAGGCACACCTAATTTGTATTTTCTTAACAATTTTTAGAATTTACTAGAGCGAGCATGTATTGCTTTCATAATTAGAAAAGCAAAACAGGCTTCTACGCCTTTAAAACAAATAAGTTTCAAGGAGATTGCAAAGATAAACCATTTTCTTATACACAGGTAGACATATACCTAGGCATTAGATTGATTTGTTGGTCAATTTTTTATAAAAATGACTTATTAAATGCATACATTTGTATTATTCAAATCAGAAAGTCTCCCGTGGTCAAAAAGTACCTTTCTGATACTTTTCCTACATATGTTCCCTATTCCTTATGACTTATCTCATGTTGCAGGTCACGGTCATCAGAAAGTGTATTGTTGTAAGATTCTCCATTTTGACTTCTTTTGCACGATGTCTAATCTCTCAACTTTTTCCTGAGAACAAGTCTTCATCTTCCAGTAAGTAAGAAAATTCAGTGGGTCTCAAACTTTCTGGTCTCAGGGGCTTTCTTTCCTCCTACAAATTGTTGACTACCCCAAAGACCTTTGTTTATTTAGGTTATACTTATTAATATTTAACATACTTAAAATGAAAGCAGGGATTTCTAAACATTTATTTAATTCATTGAAAATAACAGAATAAGGACAGGCTGACCACAATGGATTTCTGAATTCCCCTCCCCCCAGGGACACAGAGAATGCACAGCTTCCTACAGAGAAATCGCCTCTGAAGAAAACCCAGGAACCAGCCAAGCAGCTCTCACACATCAGATGAACAAGACAATACCTACCCTGAAACAGGTAGAAATGGCCAAGATACACTCTTGCCATAAGCCCCGTGCCTGGCACAGTGCATACAATCAAAAGGGTACTCTAAACTCCTAGCTTCTCCCTGAGGAGTGAAGGGTTTGGACCCCACATTTAGTGCTACAACTTTTAAGACTCCCACTTTAGGGATGAGCCCCTAAACACTTAGCTCTGAAAGCCAATGAAGTTTTGCATCTGTGAGACTCAAGACTACAGCAAACAAAGTAATAGTTCTTAGCAGGAGTGACAAGCATTCACTGTAGCTATCTCCATAGGGCTCAGCCCAGAGGGAGCAAGGAAAACTGCCCATCTCCCAGTCTTTCCCAAACGGGTCCATCTGTAAACTTTGAAAGCTGTGGATCAGTCTTCTAATTTAACATACATCTAAGGGCTGACTGTGTTCTTCTCCAGAGAATGCCCACTCTCACCACTTTTATTCAACATAGTACTGGAAGTCCTAGCCAGAGCAATTATGCAAGAAAAAGAAATAAAAGTCATCCAAATTGGATAGGAAGAAGTAAAATTGTCTCTATTTGCAGATGACTTGATATTATATATAGAAAATCCTAAAGATTCCACCAAAAAACTGTTGGAACTAGTAAAGAAATTCAGTAAAATTGCAAGATACAGAAATCAATATACAAAAATTGGTCACATTTCTGTACACTAACAACAAACTACCAGAAAGAGAAGTTAAGATAACAGTCCCATTTATAACAGCATCAAAAAGAATAGGATACTTAGGAATAAATCTAGCCAAGGAGGTAAAAGATCTATACACTGAAACTATAATATACTGATGAAAGAAACTGAAGAAAACAAAAATAAATGGAAAAATATTTTGTGCTTATAGATTGGAAGAATTGATATTGTTCAAATGTCTATCTATACTATTCAAAGCAATCTACAGATTTAATACAATACCTATAAAGTGACAATGGTATTTTTCACAGAAATTAAAAAAAAAAAAACCAATCCTACAATTTGTATGGGACCACAAAAGACCTTGAATGACTAAAGCAATCTTAAGAACAAAGCTGGAGGCATCTCACTTCCTGATCTCAAACTCTATTACAAAGCTATAGTAATCAAAACCGTATAATATTGACATAACAACAGATACATAGATCGATGTAACAGAATAGAGAACCCAGAAATAAACTCATGCATATACAGACAATTGGTTTTTGAAAAATGAGTTAAATGAGCCCCTGAGATCAGAATATACGATGGAGAAAGGATAGTCTCTTCAATAAAGAGTGTTGGGAAAACAACATTGTCACATACCCGGGGTGAAACTGGACACTTATCTTGTACGAATCACAAAAGTCAACTCAAAATGACTAAAAACTTGAATGTAAAACCTGAAGCAGTAAAAATTCTGGAAGAAAACTCCAAACGCTCCTTGACATTGGTCTTGGTGATGAGTTTTGGATTTGACACCACAAGCAAAGGCAACAAAAGCAAAAATAAAGTGGGACTACATGAAATTGAAAAACATCTGCTCAGTAGAGGAAACCATCAACAAAATGAAGAAAAAAAACCAATCTCTGGAATGGGAAAAAATATTTGCAAGCCACATATCCAATAAGGGGTTAATATCTGAAATATACTGGAAACTCATACAACTCAATAGCAAAAAATTAAAATTAAAATTAAAAAAAAAACCAAAAACACAAATAACCCAGTTAAAAATTGGGCAAAGGACCGAAATAGACATTTTTCCAAGAAGACCTACAAATGGCCAACAGGTACATGAAGAGGTTCTCAATATCACTAATCATCAGGGAAATGCAAATCAAAATCACAATGAGATGTCACCTCATACCTCTTAGGATGGCTATTATTAAATAGACAAGAGATAAAAAATGTTGGCAAGGATGTGGAGGAAAGGGAACTCCTTTACACTGTTGATGGGAATATAAATTGCCATGGAAAACACTATGGAGGTTTAAAAGTAGAATGACCATGTGATCCACAAATCCCACTTCTGGTTATACATCAAAAGTAAATGAAACCATATCTCAAAGAGATGTCTATATCCCCATTCTCATTCAAGTTTTAGTCACAATAACCAAGTTATGGGCACAATCTATATGTCCCATCAAGGGATAAATAGATCAAGAAAATATGATATATATATATATACAATAAAATATATTCAGCCTTGGGGCGCCTGGGTGGCGCAGTCGGTTAAGCGTCCGACTTCAGCCAGGTCACGATCTCGCAGTCTGTGAGTTCGAGCCCCGCGTCGGGCTCTGGGCTGATGGCTCAGAGCCTGGAGCCTGTTTCCGATTCTGTGTCTCCCTCTCTCTCTGCCCCTCCCCCGTTCATGCTCTGTCTCTCTCTGTCCCAAAAATAAATAAACGTTGAAAAAAAAAATTAAAAAAAATATATATATATATATATTCAGCCTTAAAAAATGGGAATTTCTGTCATTTGTGGCATGTATGTACCTGGAGGACATTATGCTAAGTGAAATAAGCCAGACAAAGAAAGACAAATATTGCACACTATCACTTTTGTGTGTAATTAAAAAATAAAAACATGGGGCGCCTGGGTGGCGCAGTCGGTTAGGCGTCCGACTTCAGCCAGGTCACGATCTCGCGGTCCGTGAGTTCGAGCCCCACGTCGGGCTCTGGGCTGATGGCTCCGAGCCTGGAGCCTGTTTCCGATTCTGTGTCTCCCTCTCTCTCTGCCCCTCCCCCGTTCATGCTCTGTCTCTCTCTGTCCCAAAAATAAATAAACGTTGAAAAAAAATTAAAAAAATAAAATAAAAACAAGATCAAATTCTTAGAAACAGAAAGTACAGAAGTGGTTGCCAGGGGCTGGGGGTTGGGCAAAATAGAAGTTGGGAAAAAGGTACAGAGTTTCAGCTATAAAATTAATAAGGTCTAAGGATCTAATTTATATATAACATGGTTACTATAGCTGATAACACTGGGTTGTATAATTGAAATTTGCTAGGGGAAGAGAAATATTCTCTCTCACACACATATACACAAAAGTAACATATGCGGTTATGTACATGTCAAGTAACTTCATGGGGGAATCCTTTTGCAATGTATATGGATGTCAAATCACGTTGTAGACATGTTTTATCGATTATACCTCAATAAAGCTGAAAAAGAAAGATTTTGTCTGAGATTTCAGCATCATTTGGACTTCTACTGGGGAAGGATATGCTTCCAATCTCACTCAGGTTGTTGACAGAACTCAATTTCTTGCAGTGGTCGGACTGAAGGATTTGGTTTCACCAAATTTGGTGGCTTCCAACTCTCAGTTCCTGGAGGCCACCTGTAGTTCCTTGCCACATAGGGTTCCCCAACATGGCTACTTACTTCCTAGGAGCCAGCAAGCGACTCCAGCAAAATGAGCACTACATTTTTTTGTAAAAAAATTACTAATCACACATACCCCAACACATTTGGCATATTCCATTGGTTAGTGTCTTCAGATGTGTTTATGGAGGGGGCTGGCTGTAGAAAACTTCAAATACTTTGTCTGACAGAATGAGAAAAGCCTTTCTGAGGAGGAAGTATTTTAGCTGAGACCTCAGATGAGAAGTAACCAGTTGTGAGAAGATGGGGGATGGAGGTGAGGAGCATTTTGAGGAAAAGGAACAAGAAGTTGGGAATGTAGCTATACCCATAGACAGAAAATACTATCATACTACTATAACAATGGGCTTTATTTATTTCTGTGTCTGTGTTCACCATCATCCAGAAAGCTGTATAAATTACCTCAGCATCTTCAACTCTTGCATAGTATAGACACTCAGTAAATTTAATAAATGGGTGGATTTAAAAACAAACAAACCTATTGTAAGTTAACATTAGTAACAATTTTTTTTTGTGGAAAAAATGGTATTTTCCAAAACAAAAAGAAATAGCAAAAAATTGGCATTGTTTTACTTTTTTTAATCTCCTTAATTTCTAGCTTAATAGAAGACAGCTGGATTCTCATGTCTACTTCTGCAATCTGTTGTGCTATCATACATCACATACCCTCTGGAGAAAGCCATTGTACATTCACAAGACAAAAATTAAAAATGGAAAATGACATCTTATTATTATTATTATTATTATTATGCAAATACTTGAGACCTGAAAAAGGTCTTGGGGAACTCCAGGGGTGCCCAAACCGTACTTTGAGATTAATTACATAGCTGAATCAAACTAACTGAATTATCATTACTCCACATTTTTTCCTCTCTTTCTTTTTTAATACTCGTGTACCCAACTGAGACAAAAATAATTATAATGAGAAAAGAACACTAGCATAAAACAATGGTTCCTCATTATCCACTTGCCTACATGGAGAATACTTTAAGCCACACCAATGTGCCATTCTAGAAATTACTGGGTTTGTTGAAGTCATCTCACACCCCCACCTCATCACTGCCCCACCACTACTTGTCTACCCACCATACAGCCTACTTTCTGGCCAATAACTACTTTTATTTCCATCTCACTTCCTAAACCCCAATTCCAACAATGCTCCTACTCCATAAACACCTCCAATCCACTGATCCCATATTTCCAGTGGTTCTCCTTATATCCGCACACACTTCCCCCATTATCCAGCTTACATTCCATGGTCACTTATTATAATCACTCCCTTAAATTTGTCCCCAATTTCTTTGCTTTGCTCTCACTTCACCAAACTCCCTTGGACAAAACCCAATCCTGGTTAAATTCAACATTCTGCCTACTCTGTGCCTACACCCACACCGATGAACATGTCTAGAGAAAAATCCACTGATGACATCAATCTAGATTCATGACCGCCAACATTATGTGGGTGATTAACCCTGTCCAGCAATTACATTGTATTTCCTTAGATCATTTACTCTTCTAAGTAACTATGTCTTACTTTTGTTCTTCTCAAACCCCAACGCCTCCTCCATCCTCATTCTCAGATAACTTTCCCTCCTATGTAACTAAGAAAACTAATGCAATCAGAAAAGCCCTTCCACATCTATCTATCTGCATGTGTGCTCATACCACACTTCCCTTCTTGCACTAGAGTGGAGTCATTCATATGCCTACAGACCAGCCCCTCCAATGGTATGCTAGATCCATCACCTCCTATCTACTCAAGCCATTGCTCTAGCAATTTTCCCTCTCTCTCCTGTCCAATTTATTCCTCTCTACTGGGTCTAGCCCATCAGCCTACAAACATACTTGTATTATGTATTCATTGATAAAAACTCTTCATCCTATATTTCTCTCCAGCTATTGCCCATTCTTCTCCTTCCCTTAACAACAAACTCCTTGAAAGAGCTGTCTATACTTGCTGTTTCGATTTTTCTCCTTCTGTTCTTTGTTGAACCTACTCTAATCAAACTTTTACTATGATTACTTCCCCAAATTTGTTCTTATAAAGCCCATCAGTAACTTACACATTGCTAAATCCAACGATCAATTCTCAGGCTTCATCTTCCTTGATTGTTAGCACTTGACAGACTTGTACAAGCCTTGCTTTTTACAACACTTTTTTCACATGACTTCCAGAACACTTTGCTTTCCTAGTTTTCCTCTATAGGACTGCTATGAAGGCAGAAGGGAGAAGAGTGCTATTTGAACCAGAATTGTACAAGTCTCTGTAGTCATTAGGAGATTGGGTTAGAGACAATAGTCAAATATAGAAGGCTTAGGAACCTTACCTGGGATTGAAGGAAAGAGAGTAATTGACCTTTGCATGATGCAATACGAGGGCATTGACCCTAGAAAGATAGTCCAGGGAGGAAGGTAGATATTGGCATTCAGGACATCAGCTCTTGGGGATCAGAGATCCAGGCAAATGGCCAACGGATGTGGTAATGACAGGCAAGGGGAAAGATAAGGTAACCATATTGAAAATCCCAACTCCAGCCCAGTAACCAAATTGTATTGATATTAATACTATTCATACATTTACTACCTAACTCATACAAAGTGGCTATTGTTCATGGCTATTCTTTCTGCCCAATATCTCTGAGCAATGTATCTATTTTTACCCAACTGTATGGATGAAGAGACTGAGGTTAAATGGAGGTGTCCTGCAGGTTAAAACAACTGAGTAAAATTATACTGAGTTATTAACAGAGTTGAGACTAGAGCTCAGATCCAAGAAAGCCAATAAATAGTGCCATGGTATCAGCAACCAGTGCTTTACACACAGAATTCTGGCCGAGAGAGTCAGAAGCTTCAGATGGCATGGTCCAGAAAGACCAGTAAATCAACATCAGATCTTGAGACTGGGTGCCAGATATGGGTGAGTGTAAGGATGGGGTGGGAATAAGTAGCAATACTGACGAGCCAGCAGGAAGTGGTACTTCCTGTGTGCCAGTGCATGCAGATGAATTGAACTGAGTACAGGTAGAAGAAACAGGTGGGATCACCTGACTGAAGGAATGGAGTGGAGGTGTAGAAAGCTGAGTCATCTCTGACAATCATCCCAGAGAAGAAATAAACCTACAGTTCCCTGTGGAAGATCTGATGTTTACTTCGTGGAATCCCTTGGCATCTGTCCTGAGAAGAAGCAAACATGTGGCATCTAGTGGGATGGCCATTGGGTGCTATAAGGGCTGAGCAAGGGGTGGGAAGAGTGGAATTTTTCCCTATATTTAACTAGATCATCATCCAAAGGATTTTAAACCGTTCATGGAAAATGCATAATGCTCAAAAAATGGAGTAAAAACTTGACAAAATATTTTTCTGACATGCAATTTGTTACTTCATCTTAGAGCAGGAGTTTTGAAATTTCAGGTGTAACAGTATATTAAACAAGTGTGACCCATAATGAAATCACAGCACCTGCTTTTATGATCCATTCCCCCTACACATGGGTTCAATGGAGTTAACCTTCCCTTGCCCTTGGATGAACACTCAGGCATATTCTAATGACTTTTTTAGACATTCTCAGATGTCTATGTCAGGAAAAGGGTCACTTTAGTAACAAAGAGAGTTAAATCCACTAACTGGAATATCTTACATAGTCCAAAACTGGAACTGATTTATCCTAAACCTCTTGCCTCCTTGCTTGGGCTGCTGCCCTGTGGAGGGTTATCCATGATTTCTTCACTCTGTGCTCTTCCTCTTCCCTTCTGATGTTCTTCCTGCAGCTTACTAGCCAGTTCCTGGGTGGAGCTAGAGTCAGGAGAAGAACAAGAAATAGTAAGGGGATAGGCAATGTCCTTCATGAACTAGTTTTGTCTAAATGTTTTAAATGTTTACAAATGAGTCTTTCTTTTATGAATACTGTCATAAGCATCCTGTCAGGTCTCTCCTAGACCTCCCTGCAGTTCCCTTGTCCTGGACAGATGCATCCTATTATGGGTTGTCAAGGGTAGGATGACCAACCATCCCAGTTTTATCAAGGTGTATCCATCCCTGTTTTAGCATTGGAAGTCCCATGACCCAGGAAACTCATCAGTCTGGTTAAACCGGAAGAGTGGGTCACCCTAGTCATGCCTCTATAGCCCTTAATTAATCTGGTTATCAACTACAACTTCTGGATTCTGGTCCTTCACCCACCTAGACCCCTATTAGACAAAGACAATAATAAATTCACACTGCCTCACTCAAATCACCCTCATGCCTATTCCACATAGACTATTCCTTCGCTTCTTAGAAATCTGGAGGTATAAACCCTTCATCTTTATTGAATCCAAGTATTTGTAGCAATTATCTCCAAATGTACAAGGGAAGCAGCTCCCGGAACCTCCCTTCCTCTTTCTTGGAGAGAGTCAAGTATACCGTGGGCCCATTAGAATAGATTCCTTTCCATTTACCTCTGAGAGGGTCTGGTGACACCCAGTGGGCCTCAAGGGGTGTCTAATTTGAGCTTCTCCTTGGGAAGATACATGTTCCTCATGGGTGTGGTCAAGCCTGCTTGTAACCCCTATGAGGTGGATAGTGAGCCTATAAATAACCCTGACCTGGAGCTGCCTATCTTGTCTATTCTATGAGGTAGGATAATAAAGACATTATTAATTAAATCACATTAAAAATATAAGAATAATTTTAATAAAATATTAAAATAAAACTGTTATTTGAAATAAAATAGCAGTGATAAATAATAAATTTTAATAAAATTTGATTTAAAAAATAAAGGTAGCACTTAACCCTGTTGCCATTGCCCTGTTTGGCTGGCTTTCTTTCTTTCTTTCTTTCTTTCTTTCTTTCTTTTTAATGAAGTATAGTTGACACAGTATTACATTAGTTTCAGGTGTATAACAGTGATTCAACAAGTCTATACATGATGCTATGTTCACTGCAAATACAGCTATCATTTGTCTCCATACAATGCTATTACAATACCATTGACTATATTCCCCAGGCTATGCCTTTTATTCTTATGACTTGTTCATTTCATAACTGGAAGCCTGTTCCCATATTTGGCTTTCTAAGGTGTAAACTAGGCACTAATCTTCTGAGAATCCCAACCTCAAGAAACATCGTTCAAAATGCTCCCAATGAACCCACAGAAGTCTCCTCTTTCTAAAGTTGGAACAAAGGAGATAATACCCACACCATTCCCTAGGTTGGAGCAACTTTTCTTTCCAAAGATGTCACTTCAAAATTCTCCATATCAGTTCGGCATTTTAAAGTGGTTGAGGGGATTCAAGTCACGGAATGTAAATGTTGCATACTGTGATCTGGCTAAAAAATATCAGATCAAGTCTATCTTGGTGTCTCAGGCTCTAACTTTAATTTTAACATTCTATTACACAAGATTATAAAACACACACACACACACACACACACACACACACACACACACCAAAACACTCTACCCAGTAGGTGGCACCTGCAGAAATACATGCAGAGCATTTGTAGCAGATTGTATTTTCCAAAAATTGCCATAGCAATGTTTATGTTCCCACATACTCTCCCAGAACCTTGACATCCTTCCCTCAAGAAATGGAACCTATTCTCTTCTGTCTGAATATGGAACACTTCAGTGACTTTCTTCTAACAAACACAATGTAGTGGAAGTCTGACTTCCTAGATTAGATCCAAACAGGTAATATAGCTTCTAACTAGTTTTCTTTTTCCTTCTTCCTCCCCTTCTCCCTCCTTGCTCTATGCTCTCTCTCTCAAGCAGCACTAGCTACATAATTTGTGGGACCTGAGGCAAATGAAAATGAGCTGCTTGTTATTCAAAAATTTTAAATTTCAAGACAATGGTGACAGTGCAATAAACCAAGCATGGGCTCTTTTTGAGTGTGGGGCTTTGTGTGACTGCACATATCACAAGCCCAGGAAATCAGCACTGCTGGAGATGCTGACCCTTGAAAGCCAGCCACCATGCGGAGAGGAAGCCCATGCTACATGGAGAAGCCACATGTAGCTCTTCCAGTTGAAAACCCTAGGAAGACCCTCAGCCAACAGCCACACCAACCACCAGACGTGTGAGTGAACGAGCATTCAGATGATTCTAGTACTCAGCTTTCCAGTCTCCTGGATGAGGTCCCAGATGTTGTAGAAACAAGCTGCTGTCATTGTGCCCTGTCCGAACAGTCCATGTAAATAATAAAAGGTTCCTTTATGCCGTCATATTTTGGAGTTGTTACAAAGCCATCTTAATACAATAGTATGATTTATAGACACAATTTATGAAAGACTTCAGCCCAGTCACACCTGCCCACTACTATACCCTCAGACACCAGAGCCCTACCCAGTGTTGCAGAAAAAGTTCCAATGTTCTGGACTGCAACCAATACAACACCATAGTGACCAGACGACAAAACTTCCCATCTGCACCCTACTGCTGCCTAAAACAGCCCCTGCTTTTGGCATCTTGGCCAGCATCGAACCTTGACCATTCTCCAGATAAGGTTCTGCAGCTCCCTTTAGAGCTTTAGCCTTAGGACCTTTGAGACCATGCAACCCTGATATCATGGGCAACCCTCTAGGTACACTCGCCAATAAGACCGAACCCCCTCATCCTGAATTCAGACTTAGGTTTACTCTTCCAGCAACGTTGTACATTAAATTGACCTGAGGGAGTGGCTTCAGAACTTATGCATCGTTTATATCAGGATTTCTATGAAAATGAGGGTCTGAGATCCAAATCTCAACGTTTTGAAACCCAACCTTTTCATTAAGAACCACAATCTACTCCCTAAAAATGTACAATCCATTTGACTTAAATAGTTACTGGAGGCCGATGGCTCTGTCTTTCCGCCTGCTTATTTGAGTGACTTTGGGAGTCATATCTCTTGGAATTTAAAACACTCAACCCAAAGCAATGTAATATGTCACAGCAGTCTAGAAAAGAAATACAAAAACAAAAACTCTAACTAGAAGGTTAGACATTTTTTAGGTTTTACAAATTATGAAACCATGACCACTGAAAGAAACTCATCCATTATACAAAATGATGTTATGAGTTATTTTGAAAAATATAGGAATGTTCTCAAAGTAAATGGGGATTTTACTATAGTAAATTTATTCCATGCAACAACTTACTAAATTATCTATCTGTTCCACTCTTGTTAGTTCCCAAATTTAGCTGTTCCTAAGCAAAGATGCCTTTTTTTTCTGACTCTTCCTTTCAGTCATATATCAATGCATGTACCATTTCAAAACCATGTAAACAATTAACTTACATGATACGCACTTTTAAAAAATCTAAATATTCTCAAATCTTGAAAATATTTCTCACATTCCTTTTTGGTATCGAGTTACCAAACAAAGTTAAATTCAGATTGTTATCAAACTTGTTTTCCATACCCAAACTGCATTCTGCTTATTTGGAACTCACCAAGCATAAGAAAAATTTAATAGAAAATTAAAATAAAATGGCATTGTACCCTTAAAGGGTTACATTTAATTATTAAAAAACAAATCTGTGACTTTTTTTTCTGTTTTCTTTTCTTTTTCCTGAACTATATCCAAATGAAACCAAGCAAGATCATAAAGAAAGGTTATCAAAATATGCAGTTCAGATTCCCTACAGGACCATTCCCATACAGGACCATTCCTATTACAAAGTCGTAATAGCAGTAAACTATGAGGAAATGTGAATTCTTAGTTGAAAATCTGAAAACAGGATGTTAGAGAACAATGGCAAGCCACCCTGCCTAGTGGTGTATGTACAGTTAGAGAAATTGGCCAAATTTTATTATGAAATAAATGGAAACATTTTTAAGCACTTTGGAATGTTTTCATACTATTTAACTCCAAGTAGACATTCAATTATAAGCTTGTTAAATAAAATAATATGGTTTATCTCATTTTTCTCTCATCAACGACTGTGCAAGATGGGTAACACTATCACTGTTGCACGGGGAACACCTTGGGATTACTCAGCCACTAGCTGCATTCAACCCTCTTCCAACATCACACATCTGATGCTGCATTCACTCATTCATTCATTTTCTCATTTGCTTATTCCTTCACTCTTCACACCCAAAGATGTGCTTAACACATTTGAAGAGTACCCAGTTCGGTGGGGAACAGAGACCGGGAACTCAGACGTTCCATTATGGAGTAAGCTATGCGATAGAGGTAAACTGTTTGGAGCAGGCAGTACTCCCCAGAGGAGGTCATACTCAGTAGCATCCTAAAATAGAGATAATCGAATGAACTTGTTTTAACGCATATTGTCTAAGTCAACACTTCTCAAACTATGCTGGAAGGAACACTAGCATTTGGCTTACTCTCAATAGATATTCTGTGGATAACAGAATATCCCAATTAACGAGAGTTGCTCTGTGGTAGGACCAGCACTTCATTCACTGTAAATAATTTAAGCTGGCTCCCTGTTTCATCAATAAGCCTGCTGAGTTTGATTAT
This sequence comes from Prionailurus viverrinus, assembly GCF_022837055.1. NCBI lineage: Eukaryota > Metazoa > Chordata > Mammalia > Carnivora > Felidae > Prionailurus > Prionailurus viverrinus. The sequence goes on from NC_062568.1 coordinate 65,686,094, forward strand.
TCAGAATTAGTCCGACATAATCTGGCTCATTTATGCAATAAGACGCAAGAAATGATCTCACAGCTGAATATTCTGACCTGGGAGGATCAAGGCACAAGACCCCAGAACAGATAAGACAACTGCTAAACATTGCATCATACCACAATTTTCAGCGTTCCTGTGGCTAATACTCTGCATGACTTTTCTTAATTGCTTGAGAATAAATTGGACAGTCTTTGGATGAATTTAGTGGGTGTGATAAAAAGTGAATTCATTTTAAAAACAAACTAGAGGTGCTAATAAGCTGGATTTGTCAGTATTTAAGCAAGAAACCAAAATTGAGTTATCAAAGGAGCGTTTTGAAGTTGTACAAGGCAAAACCTCTCTACGCCAGGGTGAGACCAAGCAGCACCAACCACGAGAAGTCATTGAGCACCCACGTTTCCTGGGAGGACAGAGAAGGGAGCTGGGTGGATAATGTGAGCAGCACAATGTTGAAAGCTGAAATTAGAATTAGTTAGAAAAAATTCAAAGTGCGAAGGAGCCTCTCCACACATCTTCAATTGTACGCAGCAAGTAGCCAGGTCTCAGTAACAACGTTGAGAAAAGCACACCCTTTTGTGAATTAGAAACTCGGCTGCAACCGAAGTAGCCCCACCTCTTGTCGTGTGTTTCCTGCCATTTTTATGGAAGTCTCAAATGCGTGCTGGTAATTTCTACTACAATTTTCCCTCAGGATACAACTTGCAGCCATGGAATACGTGGTAGGCGTTCTAAGGTTTGTTTACGTTTGCCATGGTTTTAAATGTCTGGAGCAAGACAGCACAAGTTCAGGGTGAAAGGGTGCCCTCTAGAACATGACAGGGCCCATCTCAGGGCTCACTATTTTAATATCTAAAGGGGCTTTGATTTTCAGCGGCACAGAATGCTTCTTACCTTAGCTGATACATCACACTTGCAAATAAGCCCCTTGGACACTTTGCGGCTTGATTATGTTAGCACCGAGGCTCCCCCGTGCTGCAATCAGAGCAACTAGGGGTAACAGAAATTTGTTGAGCGTTTGCCCTGTGCTGGCCTCTTTGCATTATTTCCTTTCTTGGCAGGGAATTGGGACTCACTGATTCTGAAGTACCCACACCTTGATTGCCATGCCGATAAAGTTGTCCCCACAGCACCTGGCTCAAGACACAGCAGGAACACACGTCTGTCCCTCAGCCAAGGTTCTTTCTACAACTCGTGGGAAGGCTAATGTCCTTTCTTATTCTGCCAAACTTCACGTGAAGTATATTCTGTACTTTGGTTACAGAGGGAGGGAGGGTGTGGGAGAAAAGAAGAACAGAGAAAACAATGCTCTGCTTCTCATGTAAAGCTGCAATTCTTTTTCGGAGGAAGTACAAACTGCATGAAAGTGCCCTGTTCCTCCTCTTTCTACATCTAGCTCCCTCCACCCTTATTTTCTTGGCTCTTCTAAGACCCATCTTTTGCTGTAAGAGGGTAAATATTGGGGAGGGGCAAAGAATGTTTGAAAACAATTCTAGTTCTTCTTTGGAATCCCAGAAACCATGTAAAACCATACTTTTACCCATATGCAGTGTACTCACCTGCCATAGTTGCACTGGCTTCCTGACACCCCCACTGTCATTTGTCACCTGTCCTACCTATACTGTGATGGAAACATAAGAAAAGATGCAACATCATTTCCACAACCTTGTAAATGCTCAAATCTTTTTTTTTTTTAATTCTGGAGTTTCAGAGCAAAACCAAATGGCGCTAATTACTAAAAAGCAAGTTTTCCAAACCAAACAATAAATCATTTTGAAAGGAAATCTTCGAATCAGCCATTTACGGCATTTGGCTTTACTCTGTTTTACAAATACCAAGTCAGTCTTCACTGATCTGGTGCAATGAAAAATTAGGCTGAAAAAAAAAAGAAGAAAAAAAAAACAAGAAATAACAAAATTAAGACTGACTCTTTTTTAGCATTGTAATTATAAGGAAATTTCACAATTACACATACATGTGTGTAAGTAATCTTGTGAATTTATATACTCATTTAACAGATGTTTTCCAATCATCTACAATATACTGAGTATGCCACCCCCAACCTTAAAGCCTTAACACTATAATTCATTATGTTCTCTCATAGGTCATTGGGCGGACTGGGCTCAGTTGGGTCATTCTTATGCAGGGTAGCTCATGTAGTTGCAATCAGATAGTGGTTTAAGCCTTCAACTGATGGCTTGACTGGTCGGGACTTCCAAGTTGGCTTGTTTCACAGCTAGGATGGCTGGAACAACTGGGCAGGCTAGCTGCCTTTCCTCCCCCTCTCCCTCCCTCTGTCTCTCTCACCACGTAGTCTATGACAAAGCCAAGTTAGATGTCCTTAGAGCCAGGAAACCCACAGCAGTCACACTTATGAATGCTGCCAGAGTACAAAGAGACCGAGGCAGAAATGCCACGCTTCTTATGGCCTCAGAAGTCACCAGCTTCTCTTCCACTGATTTATTATTTATCCTATTGATTACTTATAATAATATTGATTATTATCCTGTGTAGCCAATTATTTATCTATTGACTACACAGGACAAGCCTACATTTGCTGTGGGAAAAAATTACCCAAGGCATGAATACAGGGAGGTTTGTTGGGGTTTGTTGGTTTGTTGGGGAGACCATTGTTAGCAACTAGCCAAGATACATAAGCACAGTTCCTAACCTCAAGAAGCTAATAGTAGCTAAATAAACACTGAATTAAGTTTTAAGTCCCGACTACTAACTTTGGTTTTTCCATATGGTTGTCAAAGTCATTTCATCTTTAAAAACCAAACAACAAAAAACTGGACTGAAATACCTACTGAAATGAATTTTTAATGGTGAATTTTTAAGTACTATGCAGAAATTAACAAATCATGCTGTCAAGAATATTTATGGATGTTGCTCATATGGAAAGCAGGACACAGATATACACTAAGCAGTGTATATTTGTAGACTATTCCTAATTTTGCTTAAAACACACATGTTAATACATGCACATGTACATACACATATAAATTCACAGAAACAAGACTAAAAAAAAATCCCACGAACATATTTAAGATGGTTAGGATATAAGTGTTTGTTTTTTCTTTCTTTGTACTTTTCTAATTTCCACAATGAACATCTATTTCTTCTAAAACAGAATCAGTGTTATAATATAGTATATTTAAACTAATATCCTGAGAGGGAAGGAAAGTGAACAGTCTTTCTGGAATTTGGGCTTCCCAAGATAACATAATAAGATGGCAACTTAGCATTGAATCCTAATATGATACTTGGTAAAAGTGAAGTGAAGACTTCAGGGTAGCTGAGGTGAGGTTCACAGGACTTCAACATTAATCACCTTATATAGGAGGAGTTAGACAGCAGAGTATTTCTTAAATGTCCTATGAGCAGAAACTACATCTTGACATAGGAAAGAGTACAAGGTCTCTGGGTTCTGTCCTCAAACACTGAGGTTCTTAAAAGAGAAGTGCTTTTGACCATGATATCTGTGTGATGCCATTTGGCCTATTTCATAAGTTTCCAAAAAAGAGAATAAGAATAAAAACAGGTAAAAGAGGAAACATAAATAAATATATATGTATGTCTCCACAGTGTATGAGGTCATCCATCAAGGCCATCCATTGGGGAATCCAGTAAATTGGAATTATGGTGGGAAGAATGCCCTTTCCTCTCCTATAGGAAGATTATATGGAGAGGAATAGGAAGAAATTTCAGTGGGAGGAGCCCATGAGTGATAAGAAGAAAGAAGAACTTAGTGGTGATAGAGTGGCTAGTTGAGCACTAAGCCGCTGTCACAGGTAATGAAATGTAGGGCATAAACCACAGTTTAATTTAAAAATAACTCAGGGATGCTTGGATAGTTCAGTCAGTTGAGTGTCTCACTCTTCATTTCAACTCAGGTCATGATCCCAGGGTTATAGGATAGAGCCCCAAGTCAGGCTCTGTGCTGAGCATGGAGCCTGCTTAAGATTCTCTCTCTCTCTTTCTCTCTCTCTCTCTCTCTCTCTCTCTCTCTGCCCTCTCCCCGACTTGTGCTCTCCCTCTCTCTCTCTTTCAAATATAAATCAATCAATCAATCACTCAAGTTCTTCATTTTTCAAGGACTATTAAAAATGTTGAAGTACATAGTTCACAATGCTACCCTAAAATTTTCTTTCCCCTTTATGGAATGTGTGCTAGTCACCTGCCCCAATATCCATTTTCCTTTTCTTCCTTTGAAGTAGAACCCGTGATTTGGCTGGACAGCTGGAATAAAGTAAAAACATCTCTCAGGTGTGGCCATGTGACTAAATTCTCGGCAATGAGTTTAAGTGGAAGTGTTGAGTGCAGCTCCTGAGAAATCTTCTCAAAGGGTGTCGGCAGGCCTTCCCTCTTCCTTCCTCCTTTATGCTGGCAATAATACAGATGATTTCACTAGAACTGAAGCTCCTATTTGGACCATGGGAGAGCCCGCTAAAGACAGTGGAATAAGAAGGGAGAAAGACCCTGAGTCCTTGATGCTCATGGAACTTCCATGACGGTGATGAACTACCTATGTTTGGACTTTTTATTTTTTATAATTTTTTTAATGTTTATTTATTTTTGAGAGAGAGACAGACAGAGCACGAGTGGTGGAGGGGGCAGAGAGAGAGGGAGACACAGAATCCAAAGCAGGCTCCAGGCTCTGAGCTGTCAGCCCAGAGCTCAACGCAGTGCTCGAACTCATGAATTGCGAGACCATGACCTGAGCCGAGGTCGGACGTTCAACCGACTGAGCCACCCAGGCACCACTATGTTTGGACTTTTTAAAGTGACTGAGGAAGAGGAACAATCTTCTGTGGTAGGTAAGCTACCATTCTTCAGAGGATTTTCTGTTGCTTGCAGCTAAATGTAATCTTCGCTGATTCAAATTCAAATCCCTTAGATTCTAAATCTCTATATCTTCCTTTTCTAAAATCCCCTAGAAAAACTCCTCCATACTTGCAGTCTCCAGGATCCCAGCCTCAGTCAGACCCCAAGAGGTTTTTCGTTCATTTCCCAAGAGAAGAACATCTCACCTCCCCAGTAACCAGGTTCCTGTCATTCCATCCACTCATTCATCCTCCTGATTTCAGGCTGTAGCTACCTGTCCTCATTCTCAAATTCTTCACCACAGATTTCACGTGGCTGGTGGCAATGGCAGGACCACTCTGGAAGTCAGGATGGGAAGAAAATAAGCAATCACAGCCTAATCTTTCTCAGAGGAAGGGAAAGGGAGTTGTGGGGAGATCCATACATTAATTAAAATTAATAAATTTTACTGTATCACACAACTTTGGGGAAGCGAAATAATTAAGGGAAAATTTCAATGTTGAAAAGATACATTTTTCACACGTGCAAATAGCTTTGTAGAAAATGCATATTTTTTCCTGTGATTATTTCTTGTATTGAATAAGATAAATTGAAAAAATGAAAAATCACACAGCTCTTTGAGATGATATTTGAGAAAGAGCAATTCTGGAGCAGCATTTTAATTATTTTAGATCTTACACTTACATGGCATTTAAATGCATTACTTCTTTTTACATCCTAAACAACCCTAAAAGGTGAATATTATTATGACCCTCTATACACAGGAGAAAGCTGAGGCTCAGAGAAGTCAAATTCCTCACCCACGTTCACATAATAGTCAAGCTATATTACTGTTCTCAAATATTGCCTGTCCCACACTATGGGAGGATTAGACCCTGTCACATCTTTGGCATCAGGCTTGGCAATGTGACTGGCTTGGACCAATGAAATGTGAGTAGAGGTCCAGTGTCAGTTCCAAACATAAGTTTTGAGAGTGATTCTTCTACCTTCCTTTCCTTGCTATGAGGCCCGCCTGCCTGGGTAGAAGCTGATTCACTGAAAAAATATGTAGAGTGGAGCCACAACTGGTGGACACTTAATCCAACCAAGAAATACCACTCTGTTTATTTACTCCTGTCAGACAGTTTAGACTAAGGTGACTGATGCGCAACGTGAGTGAGTGGAAAGCCTGGGTCTGAAAGCCCAGTGCACTCCATGCAGCATGTGCTTAGTGTTCCCTGGCATTTCAGCACAATCTAAAGAGCCGAAGGAATGGCCATAACTCTCCATTTCCTCCCTCCCCCATGGCGGGAATTTCTTCAGTCTACTTGAACCTGGCAACCTATTATCCCAGGCCGGTATTGATGTTTTCCCAAAGGGCCTGTTGTCAGGCCATTTAAGTGCAATTCAACACACAGGACTATTCTTGACTGGTGCCCAGGGCCCCTGAGGGCCCGGCTGCTACAGAACTCAGCTGGACAGTGGCTCTTCTGCCCACCAACGGGCTCTCACTCTCACTGCCATCAAACCCCAGCTCCCCACTCCACCATGGTCAAATGCACTAGGAGAGTTTCCCTGGACACTTCCCTCTTCCCCTCTTCCCTGTTCAAATCCCTCAGCTTTGTAAGAGGAATAAAAGCTTTGAGATTAGGGGTGTCACTGTAGTTCCAAGACAGAAGGCTTTAGGCAAGCCACAAGAAAAGGCTACTCATAGCTCACCTTTATTAAAAAAAGGGAGATCAATAGGTATCTTGTCAAGGTCCAACAAGGAAGGACAGCAATCATCACAGAGAAAGCTAACATTTAGGCCGGAGCTGTACCAGGACATCAACTGTGGCTGACATGGCTGCCAAGGAAACCCTGAGTTCCCCAGATTTCATGGCAAGGTTAAGAATCCGCTTGGTAGCTATGTGACAGGACCTTGGCGGCAGGAGGGGGGGTGGTCCCAGAAATCTGCTGGGTAGAACACAACTTGGTCATCCTCTCCAAGGCTGGTGTGGCTTGAGAAATGTGCATAATAGTTTGATTATATTTGTCACAGCAAATGCTCTCTTGCCAAAAGTGTTTATCCACCACCACTAAATACATCGATACGACAACTTGTGATGAGTTGAAACTGTGTGAGTTTTCCCATATCTTATTGTCAGTAGTAGTGTTTTTCATTGATATGAAAGAATATGGGGAAGTTTTAAATATCTACAAGGAAAAAAATCGTACTGGTTACAGTGCTTTTTAAGGAAACCTTCTTACTTCTTGGATGTTTTGGAGCCATTATGATTTTAGTAACCATCTTTAAAGTTTATTTAAAATCCCATTCCTTATAAGACCTATTATCAAAGTTTTAAGAGGAAACTCAGTGGAAAAAATATCTTTGCCACAGGGCAGATGATGTGAGGAAATGTGGATATATATTTCTGATATATTTTGTGGACCAGAAAGGATTTGTAAACTCACTAAGCACCTGTTCAACTGAGCGGAAGTCCCACCATTTTATTTGCCCCAATCCTACATCTGAAGAGGGTAAAGCTTGAGGGAAAATGAGGAGGAATAGAAATTAGAACAGGGGATTACCCAAAGATTCAAAGGAGGAACCTTCAAATAGTTTGCCAGATAGGTTTGACTTGCAGTAAGAGAAGTGATTCCAAGGTCAGTTAGGGCTGTATTTTACTGTCTTTAGAACAAATAAAATGTGTCTTGTAAATGGATCCATTTCTATGTTTACATATTCTGGTAAAGTCCTACATGTGTTTATGTGTGTGTGGGTGTGTGTTTCCCAAAAGCTAAGGGGAAAGGGGATTTTCCTCACTCTGGTGAAGCTAGCGGAAGAGATCTGTTTCTAGGGCCCATAAATCCCGCTGGCAACAGCTATTCCAACTGGACAAACAGAGGAGGAGCTCAAAAGGAAGGAAGAATGGAACAGCTGTTATAACTGATGCTATGCTCCTCCTCTCTCCCCACAGATTCCTTTTACTAGCTGTTCAAGTCTTCTTTTTCACTTTTTTACATGACATCTATCTTTTTTTTTAATGTTTATTTATTTTTGAGACAGAGACAGAGCATGAATGGGGGAGGGTCAGAGAGAGAGGGAGACACAGAATCGGAAACAGGCTCCAGGCTCTGAGCTGTCAGCACAGAGCCTGACACGGGGCTCGAACCCACGGACCGTGAGATCATGACCCAAGCCGAAGTCGGATGCTCAACCAACTGAGCCACCCAGGCACCCCTACATGACATCTACCTTAATACTCTTTCCCCAAGTTCCTCATGGCTACTCCCTTACCTTCATCAGGTCTTGCCCAAATGTCAGCTTCTCATTGAGCCTTCTCTGCCCCTCCATTTATCATTTTTTACAAGTATTTATTTATTTATTTATTTATTTAGTGTGTGTGTGTGTGTGTGTGTGTGTGTGAGAGAGAGAGAGAGAGAGAGAGAGAGAGAGAGAGAAATAGAGAGAGAGAGTGAGAGGGAGAGGCAGAGAGAGAGAGAGAGAGAGAGAGAGAGAGAATCTCAAGGAGGCTCCACTCTGCCAGCGCAGAGCCCAACCCAGGACTCGATCCCATGAACGAAACTGTGAAATCATGACCTGAGCCAAAATCAAGAGTTGGATGCTCAACCAACTGATCCACCCAGGCAGCCCTCTCCCCTCCACTTAAAAGTGCAGCCCTTCCGTCTCTAAACTAACATTCCCCATTCTCCCTTTCCACTTATTTTCTTGGTAGCACGATTTTATTCCTTTAAAATATAATATGTCATGCATACAAAGAGTATATAAAAGATATTTGTATATTATAAATCACACTAATAGAACAAATACCTACGGAGTTTACCACAACACAAGAATTTAAACCATTTTAAATTCCCTGTTGTCTTCCTCACCATATTCCTGATGTGTAACCAGGAGAATGTTCATAGTAGTATACATCATTTAAACCAAAACTGAAAACATCACAAATACCCATCAAAGAATGGATAAATGAACTATGATATATTCACCCAATAGAATACTCATCAGTGGAAATGAATGAACTATAGTTAAACACAACTGAGCATGGATAAATCTTAGAAACATAATGAGTGGAATAATTAAGTCCCAGAAGACCAAACAGAATATAAAATACCATTTATATAAAGCTCTAAAACAAGCAAAACAATGTTATTAACATGAATCTCCATAAATGTTAACACCATGGGACATATTCATCATCTTTATCTTAGCTAATTATTCAGATAAGACTCTTCCAACTTCAACATACATGTAAAATAATGTCTTCTCAATTCATGCCAATTTTAAACAATTTTAGTTCCCCAAATACAAAACTATATTTAACCTTCCAAGTTGGAAAATAGGAGTCAATCCTGACATCTTTTGTTTCTTGCCCACCATATAAAACTGATCACTTAAGGAAATTTTGCCTCTTCAATCTGGCCCCAATCTCCATCCAATTTCCCAGCTACCATCTCCTTAAATCAGATCTTCAGCTTTGAATTCTAGATATTTAAGTTTCCTAACTCACGTACCCATTTCAGCCTATTCACAGTTTTTCTGTGAGTTATCCAGATGATTAATTTTTTTTGGTTTTTATTTCAATAAATCTCAAGTTAATTTAATATGAACACAATTGATTTATCAAACAGTCTGAAATTGGTGAGAGCTTAAACTTGACACTTTTATTTTTGTCTTCAATTGCCACATTCATTTGTGCCAGGATAAATTCTCCTTTTCAGTTACTTTCAAATGACTTCCAGGCCATCCATTTTTATCCAGTTAAAACTTCCTTTTCATAGAGTTCCCCACTCCCCTTTGCCCCCAGCTCATGCTGCTTTACCCCTGGCCTTAAGCCTGTAGGGCACAAAAGGTGGGATCCTCACCTTTATTTGAGTATGTCCACTACTTGGGTGAGAGTGGGTGGGTGGGGAAATCGGAGTTATGAAGAGATACTATTGGGTCCTATGAAAGGGTGATGTTGTGGTTTTCACTTGATTATACTAATGACCCACTCCCTCAACATGGCTGCAGTGCAGCTGATGCCTCTTTGGGGGACACAATGTATGTTCCCTTCAGGGCACACCGTGTTCTTGCAGGAGGGCTCGTCTCACCATTCAGTTCTGGGTACAGGAGATCTGATCCAGCTCAGTGTATTGCAATCTCTTATTCAGTTATACCTGAAGCCAGCTCATACTGGCCAATTGTTAAACTTTCAGAAATTTTGGGAGCTGTTTATTAATCCATTGGTAGCTTGAAACCAGCCCTGGTGGGAGAACTCACACTACACTAATTGGTGAAAACTATAAACCAGTTCTATTTTCTTTTCTTTTGAAAAGCGAGCAGTCAAACATTTACTAGAATTTACTAAAATGTCCACAGCTTTCATCTCTCCCCAGTAATCTACTCCACAGACTCTTGCTGCTGGAACCTCTTCATCCCAATCCTTTTGGGCGGGGTACTGACAACATGGTTAAAGCCTGCTATCGCACATAGTGTTCAAGTGACTCAGAGGAAAATCATGCACCCTTGCCACACCAAAGGGTGTGAGTGCCAACAACTGCACTGCTGGATGTTCACTCTTCCCCATCATCTCTCTCCAAATGTTTGCTCTTTCTGCTCAAACTAGGATAGGAACAGTCTGAGCAATCAACTGCCTAAGGAGGCTTACAGCTCAGGAGAGAAATACTGATCCTCCCTTCTTAGAGCATTTACAATGTCTAGAAGCAATTCTCCTGGAGTCTCCTTTCCACTCGGAGAGGGGAGGGACTAACTTATCATACAAATTGCACTCCCAAGGTCTTGTCTCCCTGATGATTTTCCTGGGGCAGCAGTCCTCAAACCTTCTATCTCAGGATTCTTTTACCCTCTTGAAAAATATTGAGGACTCCAAAGAGGATTTTGTGGGTTATGTTTTGTGGGTTCCTAAAATGGAGGAATTTTTAAAACACATAAACACAGAAGCACACATTCTATTAGCCATCAGAGTGATGACATCATTTCATGTAGCCTCTAGAAATCTCTACTGTGTACATGAAAGAATAAGAGTGGAAAAGGCAAATAATGTCATGTATATATATACCTGTATATATATATATATATATATATATATATATATATATATATACATATATATATATATATACCTGTAATGTCATGTGTATATATATATATATATATATATATATATATATATACCTGTAAATGCTTTGGCATTATTGACCCCTCAAATAAAGGTCTCCCCTCAACGGTTTCCCCTCAATGGTTGGGAGAAAATTCTCTATGAGCCTCTTGTGTTTCTGCAGGCCTTGCTAGCACAGGCACCAACTACCTTTGCTCACTACCTTTTTAAAGATGTTTGTATTGTGAACAACCTAGGAAAACTAAAGACGTGTCCCTCCCAGTGTTTGCTCAGAAAAAAAGGGCACATTTGATTTCTGTCAATTGTAATAAGGGTAATGTCTCTTTCTGGACTGTATACTGCTCTAGGCTATATATTTAGGAATTTTCATCCATAACCACAGTCTAATTTTAGAACATATTCACCACTCCACAAAGAATTAGCATTACCCTCTATTCTTCCTTACTCCTCTTCAGCCCTGAATAAGGTTTTTTAAATGATTATATCCTCACATTTTTGGAATTTGACATCAACAAAAACTTCACTCACTTAAGAAGATGATAGGAAATTTAAAATCATTTATTTGCAACTAACAAAATACTTCCAACAGCTGAACTTATAAAAAAAATCTAGGGGCGTCTGGGTGGCTAGTGGGTTAGGTGTCAGGCTTTGGCTCAGGTCATGATCTCACAGTTCGTGGGTCCTAGCCCCGCATCGGGCTCTGTGCTGACAGCTCAGAGCCTGGAGCCTGCTTCGGATTCTGTGTCTCCCTCTCTCTCCGCCCCTCCCCCACTCACACTCTGTCTCTCGCTCTGAAAAATAAATAAAACATTTAAAAAAATTTTAAAGGCATTTTAGATACTATTGAACCTTTTCATTTTCCATTAATTATCTATTGCTAAGTAACAAATTATCCCTAAATTTGGTAGCTTACAACAATAATAAAAATATATAATCTCACATGACTGTGGCTCAGGAATTTAGGAATGGTTTGGCTGAGCATTTCTGCCTCAGGTCTTCCACGAGGTTGCAGTCAAGTTGTGAGTAAAGGCTATGATCATCTGAAGACTTGATCGGGGATGGAAGATGTTCTTCCAAAGTGGTTCAATCACATAGTTACTATGGTGGGCTGGAAAATGGCCCCCCAGAGATGTCCGTGTCCTAAAACTCAGGATTTGTAAATATATTACCTTACATGGAAAAAAAGGACTTTACAGATGTGATTAAATTAAACATCTTAAAATGGAGAGGTGACACTGGATTATCCACGCAGCCCCAGTGTGATCACAGAATCTATGTAAAATGGAGGTAAAAGTATTAGGATGAATAGTAGAGGGGTGCCTGGCTGGCCCAATCGGTAGAGCATGTGACTCTTGATCTCAGGGTGAGTTTGAGCCCCACACTGAGCACAGAGATTATCGTAAAGAAAAAAAAAAGATGAATAATAGTAGATGTGAAGACACAAGCAAGAGGCTGGAGCAATGCAAGAAAGGACTCATAAACCAAGGAATGTGGGGGGTCTTGAGAAGCCAAAAAAGGCAGGGAAAGATTTTTCCCCTTTGAACCTCCTGAAGGAACCAGCCTTGCCAACACCTTGACTTTAGCCTGGAAGGACTGATTTTGGATTCATGACTTCTGCAACTGTAAGATAATAAATCTGTACTGTTTTAAGCCACTACATTCATAGTAATTTGTTATGGTAGCAATAGGAAGTTAATTCAATTGGAAAGTTGGTGCTGGTTATTGGCAGGAAGCCTCATTTTTTTGCCACAAGGACATCTTCTTAGAGCTTCTTAAGTGCCCTCATGACATGGTAACCAGTTTCTCCTAGAGCAAGTGATCCAAGCAAGAACAAGATGGAAGCCACAATGCCTTTCACTATCCAGCTTCAAATATCACACTCTAATTTACATAAAATCCTACTGGTTACATAGGTGAGCCCTATCCAAGATGGGAGGGGAGACTATGTAGGGCATGAATTTGAGAAGCAAGAGTTACTAGGGTCCACCTTGGAAGCTGGCTAGCACACACAAGTATTTTAGATGATAATAAAACTCTAATTTAGAGAACCTTAAAAGAGAAGTCACCTTTGTCTAGTTTCTATGCCACTAAAGAGCATATCAGCCAGCAATGGCCAGATGACCAATATAGGTAAAGACAGAGATTGGGGGTGGGGGGCACCTGAGTGGCTCAGTCGGGTAAGTGTCCCACTTCAGCTCAGGTCATAATCTCACAATTTGTGATCTCAAGCCCTGTGTCATGCTCCATGTGGTATGGAGCCTGCTTTAGATTCTCTCTCTCTCCCTTTCTCTCTGCCCCTCCCCCACTTGTGTGCGTGCTCTCTCTCTCTCTCTCTCTCTCTCTCTCTCTCAATAATAAATTAATTAAATAAATAACGACAGAGATTGGGGCTTTTGGCTCACAGAGACATAGGCTGGCTTCTCTGACACTCCTCCTTCCCCTTCAACACTGGCCTGGGCAATGATACTGTTGGGGCAATACTCCTTGGACACCCTCAATATGAATTCATCCAGCAATTCAGCAGACCTTGTCACAGTCTGGATCTCTGAAAGCAGAGCCTGAAACAAAGACTTACATTCAGATACTTGATTTGGGGAATGAGTTCAGGTCAGGGCTTGGAAGAGTAAAAGCAAAAAAAGGAGAGAAAAATCAATAAAAAGATGTCCTTAGACATTAGCCACCATTATGGTGAATGAAGTTCAATCCCACAGAATCTTCTGGGGACCCTTTTGAAATGCATTCAGAACGATGCCGGGTGATAAACATTGTAAGCATTGAACCATCAGTTCCCATGCCCTTGGTCAAAAACTACTTCATGGCCATTTATTTCCCACACCTCCAGGTTGCACATATGGAGGTGTCAAGGTGATATTTACAGAACCCCAAAGCCATAGCAGCTGAGAAGCCCTGGGGCAGTAAGCCAGAGGCACACTGAAAAGTTGCAAGAAAGGTGCTGCTGGGTGTACTTGGGGAGGCTGGTAAGTCTGTGTGGAAATTGGTCACCACAACAGAGACTGACAAAGTGGACTGAGAAGATTTGTAGTGCTCCACTAATGGTGCTCCATATTCACTCTTTGTCTAGGATGGAAAATCTGCAATTGGCTAGGGAAATAGATAAGTATATGCCTAGATGGCAAAGAGCCACCTTGGCCATTCTGAACATGCAATATGGTGGCAGAGTAACACATGCTATATGTTTCTTCCTGGGAACCTTATGGCACTCTGTCTTCCATGGGAAAGGAGAAAGCAAAGTCTTTTTGCCATTTCCTAAGTCCCAAATGGCGTACCTGATGCCTAACAGGAAGCCCTCTAAAATGGGAGTTCCTTACCATCCATTTGTCCTCAGCTTGGAAACCTAATTGCCAATTTTAAAGCCTAAGAAAAACCATCTCAATCGTTATTCTATTGATAAGCATATTCTAGATCACCCAGATGACTACCATATAAACAAACAAGAAAAAGATTCTTTTTTAGTGTTCACTGTGTTTGTGTTTGATAAGATCAATTATCATAACCTGTGGTAAGTTTAAAAAGTAGCTAAAAAAACTCTTCAACATTCTTCCCATCAAGACATCAAGACATGGGATCAATGTCCCCTCCCCCTGAATCTGAGAGGACTTGTGGCTCATTGTAACCATAGAACACAGTGGAAATGACCCTTGTGTGACTCCTGAAGCTTGGTCAGAAAATGTGAGGCAAGTTCTACTTTGTGAGCTGGGACACTTGGGAGCCCTGGGCTGCCATGTAAGAAGCCTGACTCTCCCGAGGGTCCCATGCTGTGAGGAAGTTGAGACTGCCTGCAAAGGCCTATGTTGAAGCTCCAGTCAACCACCAGGCATCAACTACCAGAGTGAACACATTGAGTTACCTCCGCCCTTGAGTCTTCTCAGCTGAGCCCCAGATACCATGTGGATAAGACAAGTCATTCCCACCGTGTTCAGCCTGAATTCCTGACTCACAAAATCCACAAAGCATAATAAAATGGTTATTTCAGCAGCTCAGTCTTGAGGGAGACTTAATACATCAAAAGGAGGTCAAATAACTTCACAGCATGTTGTATAGGTGAAAGACACACAACAGTTTGAGCAGCAAAAAGAAGTAAAAGAATTGAATCATCTTAAAACACAAGGTATTATAGGGTGCGTCTGGGTGGCTCAGGCAGTTAAGCGTCCCACTGTGGCTCAAGTCATGATCTCACAGTTCATGAGTTCAAGCCCCGCATCAGGCTCCATGCTGACAGCTCAGAGCCTGGAGCCTGCTTTGGGTTCTGTGTCTCCCTCTCTCTCTGCCCCTCTCCTTCTCACAATCTTTTTCTCTCGCTCTCTCTCAAAAATAAATAAACATTAAAAATTTGTTTTTTTAAATAAAAAAAAACAAGAGGTATTATAGGCATAGGGAACTCTTTCGTGATTATTAAAATTCATTCTTTTCATGAATTTATTTCAGCAAAACATAATCTTTCACATTAAGTTAATGTTAATTTGAATTTTAGAATTCATACGGTTTTGTTTTTATTTAATATGTAAATTCATTTGGGTTCTTTAGTTGTTTAATAAACTATAAGCAAAAGGAATTTATATATAACTAGTTAAAGTTGGTATATTATAGGATACATATTATAATAAAAATAATTTAAGTCAACTCTGAAAAATCATTTTCATTAAAAGGATTCATGTAATAATCAGATTTGCAAAAGATTGCTTTATATTGTTATCAGCTACCTTCTACTTAAAAACCCACCAAAACAACCTATTGCCTGCTGCCTTTGGATTAAATCCAAACCCCTTCATTAAAAAAACACAAGATCCTTCCCAACCCACCTCAAAAATCTGTCTTTATCTCTTCCCTCCCTTCATTCATTTGCCCTGTGTTGCAGCCACCTCCAACTTCTCCCCAATCTCCTCAGGAACTCCTACCCTTCCTTTAAGACTCACTTCAACTGCCACTTCCTCTGTGAAGTCTTTACAGGTTAGAGGATTCCTTTCTCTATGTTCCCACAATGTATCAGTCCAGGCCTGGCAGAAAACAGGTGGTACATTCAAATGGGTAATGTTTCCTGACAGAAACAAAACATTTCTTGAATTGACACAAGAAAACCTTACCATTAGCTCTGACTTTTGGTCAACAGATGCAGGCAGCCCACTGTGGAAGGAGCAAGAGATTCAATGCCTCACCTCATGTTTATCCTTTCCTCCAATCTGCTGCCAGGGTCCTGTTGGCTGAACCCAGTAAGAAGCCAAAGGACAAAGAAACCCACTGATACAGTAGTCTATCCAGATCAGCCTCCCCAGGGAAAGGCAAGGTGGAGAAGGATGGAGGGTGGCAATGGGCGAGAAGGGAACACAAGACATCCAAGCTCTTTATTTATATGTGAATGATGTTCTGTTGCAATAACCTGTTTTCATGAGTGCTTTCCCACTGGACTCTGACCATGACATCATTACCTCCATATTCTCTGCACTTGGCAAAGGATGTGGACAGAGTTAATAAGTGTTTATTGAATAATGAATTGATAGGGGAATGACATAGCTGAGAACACTGAGAGCATAACTGGTGTTCTTGAATATTTTTCAATTTTTATTTAAAAAATTTTTCTCTACAGTTGTTTTATTCCTATCATTTGGAATACACCCTGCCTCTTTTTTTCTGTAATAAGCTCTTGTGTTATTTTTTTCCTAAGCAAAGCAGCTATTTGTATTGTATTTTCGTTTATTTGCATTTTGTTACTGAGATTTTAGTTCTTTAAGCCAGTTAGGATTATATCTTATAATAAAGCTCATTTTAATCTGTTTTATTTGTGTGTATATGATTGTAGAGCAATTTAATTTATAAAATAGGACACATTTATGGCACATGGCTTAAAATTTTCCCTTCAGTTTTGTTCTGATTTCCTAAATTTCTTTACACTATTTGTATGGATCTTGTCAATCAAATTTTATTCCGTATAAGAGATTAATAGAGGAATGCTACATTATAAGCCTTCCAGTTTCCTTGAATGATTTTTAGTATTCTGTAACACTTTTTTGTAATTAAGATTTAAATACCCAATCCCTCAAGACTTGCCATACAGAGAGCTGTCAATCAAAGAATTGGCAGGCTCTATGATCCGCATGATGAAGTCTTTATCCCTACTCTCTGATGCCTTCAAGACCAGCTTTTGCGAGCTGATCCTTCATTTCACATGTCTTAGAACTCACTCACACTTCTTATGCTTGGAAATGTAACACACAAAGTGACAACGTAATCCACAGCTAATAAGTTAGCGGCTATAAAAATGAACATTCACATAAACTTGCCAAGCATGGAGGATGGAGGTGTTACACCGTACTCGTGTATATATGTCTGCCAGGGCAATAGTACATATGCCTTTGGAGATGCTTCTAAGTTATGCAGAGAAGCCGACAATAATTCTTGAACTTTGTCGTCAGGATCCAGTTTCATTTAAGAGCCAAACCAACAGCATCAAAACACTTGGCCATGATCAGCCACAATCCAGCCGGTGAAGAACACATATAAAACTAGCCCTTGGGTTGCAAATTTTGTGGAAATAAGGCTATCTGAGCTGACTCTGTTGTGTCTTAGTTTGGGATACACGCTTTCACTGAAAAAATAATAGCAACGAGGGAGTTCTTGGATCTATTTTCTGCATATCTTTTAACTCCTTTCAGAGTCAAGTAAAATGAATAATCACTATTATTGCTTAGAGAAAGATTTTGATATTAAATTTATATCATTATTCCGAGTATAAAAATATAATTCTAGTGTTTTAAATTTTACATTCAAAATTTAAATGTTTAGGTTTATTCCGTTACAATTAATACTTAAATTAATGCATAATAAAATTTAACAGTGGCCTAAGATTTGAACCCCACACCATAAAACTGAGTTTTTCCCATTGAAATCTAATTTTAAATTTACCTATCCTACACAATAAGATAGGGTATTTGATGTACGATGCTTTAAACATTTATAAATTCTTGATTATATACATCTTGTTTTAATGTATTATATTTCTGAATATTGTTTTTTTTTAAAAATTTAATGCTTATTTATTTTTGACAGACAGACAGACAGACAGAGTGTGAGCAGGGGAGGGGCAGAGAGAGGGAGACACAGAATCCGAAGCAGGCTCCACGCTCTGAGATGTCAGTACAGAGCCCTACACGGGGCTTGAACTCACGAACCATGAGATCTTGACCTGAGCCAAAGCCAGCCAGTTTAAATGACTGAGCCACCCAGGTGCCCTATTGCGAATTTGTTTTTAATAAATGAATAAACTCTCTTAATGTCTTCTCAATAGGACTTTTTAATTTTTATCATTTTTATTTTTTATGTTTATTTGTTTTTTGAGAAAGAGAGAGAAAGAGAGAGAGAATGAGTGGGGGGAAGGTCAGAGAGAGAGGGAGACACAGAATCTGAAGCAGGCTCCAGGCACTGAGCTGTCAGCACAGAGCCCTCTGACATGGGGCTTGAACTCATAAACTGTGAGATCATAACCTGAGCCAAAGTCAGAGGCTTAACCGATGCAGCCACCCAGGTGCCCCTCTCAATATGACTTTTTAAAATTGTGTGAACTTGTAATCACATATGTGAGGGAAGAGCATCTTGAGTCCACTGGAAAGGTGAGCAGAGATTTGTGTTAAGTGGAAGCAGAGTTGCTTATTGGCAGAGGAAGGAAGCCAACACATGCCTGTTATAGCACATGTTTAATGGATCTTATTTTAGAACTTACAAGAACCCTAAGAGGTAGACATCTCTTATCCCTATACTGATTCATATAGTAAATCTCAGGAGAGTTGGATAAATCACCCTAATGCACGGGGCTGGGAAATTGTAAAGCCGGGATACAAATTCAGATGATTTTAAAGGTTTGTTCTTTTTATTATCCCGCCTAGTCTTCCAATGCACAGAAAATAAAATAGACTATAAGTTTTTCAAGAATAGGAGCTCTGCCCAAAGCAGCATGTATGCGTGCACTCACCAAGCCTACATTCGGGGTCTACTCTGAACCAAGTTTTGTGCTAGGCCCTGAGAATACAAGGGTGAAGAAGAGAAGCAAGGACAGTCCCCATCCTTGAGGAGCTTACAGACTAGAGAGGGTTTCAGAAAAACAAAGAGACTACGATAATCAGTATGATCAGAGCCATAGGGAAAGAAAAGTGAAGGTGCTCTATAAATTCAGATTTTCAGGATTTGGCAAGGTGAGTTGGAGGAAACAGCCTCCAAGCAGAGACTTTGCAAACAAGCATTGTTTGTTTGGGTGCAGGAAACCAGGGATGCTACTGGAAAGAGAGTTCCTGGAAGGGGATACTGAGTGAGAAAAGGCCTGAAACAAAGAGCAAGGTCACACTGAGAAGGTGGCAGGAATGGTGGAGATGAAAGGAGATATTGCAAAGGAATTTACAGACAATGCTCAAAGGACTGGAAACAATAGGACCACACTCACAATTGAGGACAATGTCTCTGGGCAGAGTATAGAGATCCAACAGAGGGGTAAGGAGAACAAGGAGCAGGGAGGGCACTAGAAGTCAGAAAGCCACTAGGAGAAGTGGTGGTGGCCTTCACTAAGAAGTGGTCCTGGGGACTGGGAGGTGGGAGAGCTGAGTCTGGAGACTGATGTGAGGGAGGAAAAGCACACTGGGACTGTCCACAAGCTTTCTTAAGTTTCTCAAGAACATTGAGAGAAAGCCCTAGAACAATTAATACAGCTCAAATCCCAACACACAGAATTTCATAGAAAACAACTATAAATTGATACTCCCCATTGATGCAAATGGAGACTTCCATGGAATATTACTCAGCCATAAAAATAATGAGATCTTGCCATTTGCAACAACATGGGTGGACCTAGAGACTACGATGCTAAGTGAAATAAGGCAGGCAGAGAAAAACAAATACCACATGATTTCACTCATATGTGGAATTTAAGACACAAAACAAATGAGCAAACAAAGAAAAAAATGAGACAAACAAAAAACAGACTCTTAAATACAGAGCATATACTGGTGGTTGCAGGGAGGGGGGGGAGATAAATTAAGGGGATTAAGACTACTTTTAACTTTATGAGCACTGGAAATGTATAGAATTGTGGAATCATTATATGGTACACCTGAAACTGACATAACATTGTATATTAATTAGACTTGAATTAAAAATAAATTTTTTAAAAAGACAGTTCTCCTGAGCTCTAAAGTATAACTCTTCCTTTAAAAATCTTAAATTGCAGCATCCAGAGGGAAAATCTCTGATAATAAAGTACTCAAGCATTTTAAGGCATTTATCTTTAATGGGATTAGAAGTCTTAATCTACCTTCTTGGAATTAATAGGAGAGCAGGAATTCTTTTCCTCTAGTCCAGATGCAGTCGTTCTATGATTTTGCATTTTCTGGCTGTCCACAGAAAAAGATTTGTTCCATGATTAGTGAGCCTGTTAGGTTCCTCCTTATGTTTACGCTGCACAGTGTTATCAGATACTCATTAGCTTCTTTATTAAGACCGTCTATTAGATGCACACAAACTGAAGAAGAGCATCAGCTCTTTTGCATAATTTTGAGTTGCGAATTATTCCTGTATTCTGTGTACTGGGACAAAAATATAATGGAGAGGCGTTACCTTCGGACAGAATTTTTTCAACCCAAAAACGTTTCTTGGAATTCTCATCATAACGGTAAATTAAAATTTTTACTGGTCATTTTTGATTAATTTTGTGTTAGCACTATTTATTCATACAGAGCAGTTTAAAAATGTAAAGCATTTCTTATTGAAAGACATAGTCTTCAGTGAGGTAAAGGAAGATTTCTTACATCTCCCAACACAGTTCACCTCTGACTCAAAGAACACAATAGTCATTTCATAAAATGTATTGACGCTAGGGTTGATAGTAAATTAATATATTTTTTATAAGTTATGAGACTGATATTTAATTAGTGGGCTCAAAATAAAATAATTGTGTTTTCTTTCATCAAGTACTGGTATATTATAGTGTGGAACATGGTATCACGTTTCCATGTTGCAGCAGTATCTAAAACGATATTTGAACTTATCTTAAGTTTTTCTTAATAGCAATATGTTACTATTCCAATATCAATTTTATATTTGACACACGTATAAAATGTATTATTTTATGAATAAACCTTAAACATATCAGGTTGTGCTATATTAAATTGTCATGCGTAGGTCAAAAATAGTCAAGGATCAGGATTACCACATGGTTCAAATCTAACCTTTACATACCTGTTTTCGTATCCCTTTGCATTATTAGCAATGGCCGCCCAGTCATTAAGTGAATGCCTAAAAGAAATAACATTTATATGACATATATTCCATTAACCACTAGTTAAAAGTACTTGACCCATACATAAGCCTTAACTGCCCACAGGGATGACCGGGTAGAAAAAAGGTCCAGGAATCTGATCCTATGTATATTTGAGTTAAGCTTATGATTTTCACTAAAATAATAAAGAGTTGTTTGTTTTTTAGTAAATTCTGTGCTCGAATAAAACTTCAAAGGGAAATTTCTAAACATAAATGACCTACTTACTAAGCATTGCCTTTCAAAACAATAGAGAGGATGGATAGTTACTGAAGACTGTCTACCAGCTATGCTTTCAATAGAGAATAGGAAAAAACAGAGGCTCTTCTTGGGAAAACAGGAAGATCGTGGACTTTAATTGGAAAACCTGGTTTGAGCAGTTTTATTTCACTTCCCTCAAAAGTGAGAATGCCTTGGTCATTCCTCTCTCAAAGAAGCTGTATGGCCTAGAGAGGACAGCAGGACGTTCGGGGAAGAGGTGAGGCACGTGGCATTCTAGAGCCTCTGAGATCCAGGAAGGAACTTAGAGCTGTCAGGTGGAGGTCTCTGTAGGGCCGAGGGCTGTCATGTTTCACCACTAGAGATAGCATATCAGGAGTTGCACAAAATTATTGGGTAGAAAGAAATTCTTGCCATTTATACCTTTTATGAATTATATTTATACAAAATTCTACTTGTGTTTAGCAATATAAGTATCTTAAATTTTTGCATTCGCTCTTCCATATGTGCATTCTTAGTTCCTGAAAACCCTGAGAAAGAAAAAGAAAGGTTATAAATAGGAATTAGAAGATCTGATACCTGCCCATGAGGTGTGTACATTCGTGGGTGGAAAAGATGAACCTACATGAAAGAGTTAGAGTATACACCTTAGTACAACACAGTTGTCCTCCTCCCTCAGGGCATTAGTCATGACAATACATTTCTGTAGCACCTCCCTTCCCAGGAGCCCAAGCAACAGCCTGCAGGACAAACTGCCAAACAAGATACTCCTCATGATCCTTGGAAGCCAGTGACTCCATCTGGGAAACCAATTCAGTCTCTTCTTTCTAATCATAAGCCCCCCAGACTTGGGTCCTACCTAACCTTTGTCACGGTGGGGCAATACCTCAGGAGTCCTGGCAGGAAAATTAAATAATGCTGGTAAAAAAAGAATACCAATGACAACTCCACTCCCATTTGTGGAGACTACCCCCTGCTCTTTAGAAGTGTTTTACTTAACTCGCCACACCTCTTAAATCTTTAAATACTCTTGTAAAGCACTGCTCCAAAAAGACAATGAGGCAGAGCCTGAGTAGGCAACTCGCCCACACTCTGTCTACTGTACCAATGTGCGTCTGTCCAGTGTTAGCTACCAAATAAGCCAGAGAGTGGAACAAAGAATGTTTGTTTGCATGACCGCAAAATTCTAACCCGCCCCCTACCCCCACCCTACCCAAAGTTTTTAAAGTTTCTAGAGAGATTCTGCAATGCAGTTTAAAAATCTACTGGGACTTTAAATCTATGGAAAAAGAAAATTGCCCAAATGTACCACCTCCTACCCGGGAAACATCCCCATTACTTGTGCACCCCCTTCCCCTCTGGCTGGGTTACGCACCACTCGAGGGTACTGTTTTATAACAGTCTGCTGCAGCCCAGGCTGTCTTTCCCCTAGATGAGTTGTCTTCTCCCCACTGTCTCAGCTTAAGATTATTGCATGTACATTCCTTTCCTCCTGTGAACATCTGTTCAACATCCTTCAGACTGGAACCCATTCATGCACAGACCTTCGGGGCACTGGAATATTGACCCACAGCTTTTTCCTCTCGCAACTATTTTTAGCCTTATAGTTTGTATTTTTCAACACTCCAGTCATTTTCATGCCTCTACTTAGTCTCCTCATTTCTCCATGTTGTGTAATATTCCTTTGAGTTATCTTTTTCTAAGGAACTCAAAGAACTCGATGATTCAGCCCTCTGCCCACATACCCACATGAGGAAGGAGGCTCTCCTCCCTGCTTATCTGAGGCACAAAATTGTTTTGGCTCCAGTGCAGCTCTGTTTTTCCAGCTGTCAAGCAGCAGCTGACCAGATTTTTTTTTTTTTATCCACACTGAAAACTGACATGCAGCAAAGTGCATTATGGCTGGTGGGGTGGATACAGGGTCTCAAAAAAGCACAGAAGCAAAATAGAATCTTGGAACTCAGAGTGGCAATGAACCTATGCAGAGAGGCAAGCTTGACAATTTTATTATGTGCTAGGTACCAGGCCAGCTTCTAGGAATAAACAGAATAAAACCCAGCCCTTGGCCCCTCAGAAGGGAAGGACACAAATGAATTAGCATTTATTCATTCAGTGTGTCTGTAAACACATTATGAGCAGCTATTACATGCCAGAATTTATTCTAGGCCCTGAGAGTACATCAGTGAATAACATAGACAAAATCCTTGGAGATGACTGGATGCAAAAAAAAAAAGCATCGGATATAATTATATGGACTGGAGTCAGACCTCTTGGGTTCGAATCCTGGCTGTGTAATACTGGGAGGAATGTTTGCCTTTCTGTGCGTCGTCTGTGCGGTAGGAACGGTAACAGTACCCACCGCATAGAATTATTAGGAAGATCATAGGAGCTAATACATGTCAAGAACTTAGCAGAATGTCTAGTACCTAGCATGGGGTCCATGGTCTTACATATTATTACATTAGATAATATGAAAATTAATAAAAGGAAGTCTTATTTAGAATGGAGTCAGAAGGCTGCCAGGGGTAGTTTTCACGCTCCACCACTCCTCCGCAACTGCAGACCCAACAGGAAAGGATGCGCCTTGCACGTACGTGGTTACTACTTTACTATCCCAGCAAGCCTAAGATAGGCTCCCACCCCACTCCCCTCGACAGCCCAGCCAATGAGAGACTGCCACAACTCAGCCAATGAAGAGCCACTATACTTTGAACTCCGGGTTTACGCCAATAGGCTTTTTGTATGTAAAAGCCCCTCCCAACACGTCCCCCTTACTCTACGAAAGAGCCTGTCTCTCCTTGGTTCTACAGATTTGCCTATGCTTTTGCCATAGTTTGCCTGTCTCCAATTGCAATTATTTGCTATTCCCAAATAAACCCATTTTTGCTGGTAAATTAACAGGAAGGGCATTTTTTTTTTTTAGAGTAACCGTAATTACATTACAGAGTGAGAGAATTTTGTTAAAAAGAAGTGAGGCATGAAGCTCTCAGGGAGCATAGAAGCAAAGTACCTCACTTAGGAGGGGGGTTCGGTGGACAAACTTAGAGGAGCTCCCACTGAAGTCCAGTCCATAAGATTAAGAGCTAATCCAAAGAAAAACAGGAGGAGTGGAGTACGAGGCAGAGGAAACATTGTGCGTGATGATTTGGAAGCGAAGGAGAGAGCAGCGATGCTTGGAAGTGCACCTAATTTAGCATAGGTGGGGCAGGTTGGGAGAAGCAGTTAAGAGCGGAGATCAGATCATGACAAGGAACTCCAGCTTTATCCTTCAGCAGGAGAAGCCATTAACTGTAAACAGGAAAGTGACAGAGCTGCACTGAGCGAAAGCACAAGAGAAGCCAGTCAGAGGAGACAGCTGCAGTGAACTGGATGGGAAGAGAGGAAGGCCCGAACTCACGTGAAGGTTTTGAGCTTAGAGGGGTGTGGACAAATAGCAGAGACAGGGAAGAGGCTGATGTGTAGCGTCCGAATGAGGGGACATCAAGGAAGACTTGTGGCTTTCTGGCTTGGGCAGTGTGGCAGGTGACGTCTCTCCCTGAGGTGGCGCCTGATGGAGAAGGATCAAACTTGGTGTGTGGGGGCCCACGGGGGAGTGAGTGTGGCTAACGCCAGCAATAATTAATAATTAACTTACTGTTGGCTAAATTGCCTCTGATAGGCTTCTGAGTGATCCAGGCTGAGCCATCCAGGAGCTCAGATCCAGCAGAGAGATCCCTGCTAAAGAGATATGTGGAGAAATCATCAACATTTTGGGAAGCTTCTGGGAGTAGCTGAAGTTACTCATTTATTATCTCATTAAATCTCCACAACTCTGTGAAGTAGGTTAGAAAAAGACCCACGGGCATATAATAATTGGATGACAGACCCAGGCTTGTCTGACTTTAAAATCTTCACTCTTTCCTCTTCTCCACACTGCCTTCTGGGTGGTATGTCGAACGTCTGGAAGAAGCAGTTGTTTCTGTGTTTCATGGTTTTGGTACGTTGCTGATTTCACTCCAGCCCAACCCTGCTGTAGTTTCTGGAAATACAAATATTAATAAAACATGTCTGCCACAGCCAAAGCAAGGTACAAGAGACAGAAAGACAACAGGTCATTTCAATATAATATGGTAAGGGCAGTGGCAGAGGTATGCACAGAGTACATTTGCCACAACTTTCGAGAATCAAGAAGAGTTCTGGCCTCAAAAGTCCTAATAAAAGTGCCCGACCAATCAAATCCATTCCTTGGAATAGATGGAGTATGAAAGTGGAGAAAGGGGTGGAGAGGTGGGACCTTTGCCCGAGAGAACTTGTTTGGAGGAGTTATTACGCCAGGGGATACTTGGCATAGACGGGATCGTGAAAAGAGAAAAGAGCAAGACCTGAGTGGGAAATGGAAGGAAGAGCCCCTAGGGGACTCTCACACTCTAAATATCAGATCCACAGCTCAGTGCATTCACGTGGCCTCTGGGAATTCTAATATCCTCCCTCAGCCTCCCCCCCCCAAAAAAAAATGCTTTTGGGGGACCAGTAAAGCCGTCGTCTCTGGAATTTGGTCTTGGATTTTGCTAGCAAGCTTGGATGGATTAGCAATGTAAACTCCATTTGTAAACACTGTGATCTCCATGATGGGCCTGACTTGTTCACTATGATATTCCCAGTACACTGCCTGACAAGGTAGCAGGCAGTAAGTATGAACCTTGATTGGATTAAAGCTAAATGTAAATTAACAGTTAGTTACACTCAGAAAATTAAAAAAGGTTTTTTAAAATATATATTGCATTTTACATAATAGATTTACCGTGTTGAAATTTTTTGTTCTTCCTAGTAGAAGCCAGAGCCCTGAGTTGCCCATTGAAGAACGTCTGATTAAGTTATTTTCTCATTATTCATGGCCATCATCTAGTTTCCACCAAAAGACTTTGGGTGGTCTTTGCAACGTTACTCATAACCACATGACCTGATTTAGAATCAATCTTCTGTTAAAAAGGACACCACAAACCCAAAATGGAGCCACATAGGCCAAATCACCAAACCAAGGCTTCATACCTAATCTAATTGCAATTCCAAACTCCCCAGAAATGTAGTCTTCATGGGACAATCAGGAATGTTCTGGTCAGCACCAATCAGGTAATCTGTCTCATGGACTCGCCATCACCAAAAGGAAATTGAGGTGATCCACCTAATAAGATCCCCTGCCATTGCCCCAAGGAAAGGTTACCTTACCTGGAACAATCCTCTTCTTCTTTTGCAAATAACTTCCTTATCCCACCCTCCTTCCTACAAAGACCTTCCATTATGTACAACTTCTTAGAGCTCCCTTTTACCTACTAGACGGGATGCTGCCCGATTGATGAATTGTTTAATAAAGCCAGTTGGATCCTCCACTTTACTCAATTAATTCCAACCAAATTAATAATCCACCGTTTCTTGTGAAATCTCTTATAGTTTGTCTGCCAACATGTTAATGCTAATACATTGGTGGATATGACAGAAAATCTTAACTAGAAAGAGATAAACATTTGTAATGAAATCCTCAAGGAGTCACTTGAACACTGAGCCTTTTCCTAGGCCCCAGCAAAGTCAAAGTTAACATGTAAGTATTCAACAAACTCAGTAATCATGTATTTTTCTATATAGGACTCCTACTGAATGACTTATCTTAATTTTTTAGCACTTGCTTCTATTTCCAAGCATCTTTGAATATTATAACTGCTATCGTCAAATGGCCACAAAATGTGGACACATCATTTAAATTATTAAGATACTGATGCTAATAAAGGACAAGAGAAATGATGTATAACTGCCTTTGGGGTGGTGGAAGAAAACAAACATCAAGATGTGCATGCTGCTGAGATGCTGGAATAGAACAGTGAGAGAATTATTATTTATGGTATCTTTTTATTCATGTAATGTCTTCCATGGCTATATCTTCATTCCATATTATGGAAATAAAACAAAGACCATCCAAATAGGAACAATCAAAAGCTATGTTTTCAGAGCTTAATAGTGTAAGGGAGTCAGCCACCATCACTTGGCATTTGGGCCCAAGGCAAGCAGGGGAGTGGGAGTGCGTTATAGGTTAAAAAAAAAAAAAAAACAAAAAAAAAAACAGGAGGTCTTCAAGTGCGCCCTGATTGGAGAATATTGGCATGGGAAAACAGGAAGAAGTCTGACTAGAAACAGAATATCTTGTAAGATTAGGTTGGGGAGCATATTAATCTTTTTCTGGTTAGTTCCAAGTTAGCGGGGGAAGCTGGCAGTCATTGACCAAGTCCTGACCAAGGTTGCTGTAGAGGCTGTAAGTCAGAATCCAATTGTCATATATGATCTGGTCATTATCTACCTGCATATGGAGTTTCTCAGCATTAAGATTTCAGAGGTTAGCTTTCCTAGAATGAACTCAGTATATCTATCATATGCTGGAACCAGTGCTCCAAAGGAGTAAAGATATTCTGCTGATACGGAGTAATTGCCACATCGGTGTTGAAACTGTGTTAAATATACAGCAAGCATTCTCACTGAGGACAATTTTGTTCCAAGGGAATGATTCTTGGGGGGCTATATATATTTATATTTATATTTATATTTATATTTATATTTATATTTATATATTTATATTTATTGCTATTTCTTTCCTTACATTATAGCAACCACTACCTACCCAGCCCATCCACTCCACCACTAACTCCAGCCTCATAAACATGTATCAACAGCATCACATCTACCACATGTTTAAAGCTTGAAAAACACTAAGGAGGAGATGTCATCATAGCCACAGCCACTTTGTGAGAATATGGTTCTAATGATCTTGAACACATTTTCCCATAAAGTCTTCTTAAGTCAGTCTTCTTAGTAACTTAATAGAAGCAAATTCTCCCAATTAAAAAACCCACAGAATATCCAGAAGGCACCAGTGAAAGAAAAACACAGAAGTCTTCTCCCCCTTGGGCTGGTGTCTGGTCTAAAAAGTAGCAAAAGGCCTTTCCTGAGCACTAAGTGTGACAAGAACCCCTTATTTGGTATTACTCATAATTGGGGCAAAGCAAACGCCCCAAACCACAGCTGGGAAACAGTTTTTAGAGAGTTATAGTTAAGTAAAAATCAATGTGACTAAATTCTTTTATGATAAGCTTCACAAAGAGAAGCACCTTCCCAATTAATTTTGCAACATCAAGTGTATTGCCCCTCATCCTGTCTCTGATTCTTCTTTCTCTCATCCATCCAGCACATACTACTGCCTGATTCTCACAGCTGAAGTTCAAATATGAACTTGAACTGGTTCCTTTCCCCAGCAAAAACTTTCAGTGGCTCCCTAGTATATGCTGAATATTGAATTTAAGACCAAAGAATATTCGACAACTGACCTTTATTTCCCAGTACTCTCTAGAATACCCTATATCCTGGCAAAACTAAACTAATAGATTTTGCCTGAAGATCCTCCAACTTTCTCATTCAGCCTTTGCGTGCAGTTGTTCTTTGGCCTAAAATTTCTTTCCATATATCTGAATCCACAGAATTATCCAGCCAGCTTTCTATCTTTTATATATCTCTTGGTAGGATTGAATTTTGTTGTAAATAGGTTCTATTTAGGATACAACCAGAATAATCTTCCAAACTTTGGTTGGTAGGAAAAACAGAAACAGATGGGATCAATGTTGAAGGTAACCTGTAAAGTGAGTTGTGATCTGGATTTTAAAGGAGGTGAGGTGTGAGGTTTGGTTTGGGCAGCAGGAGTCCATTCCCAGATAAGTGGGGCAGATTACATGGGGGATAGGTATCCACTGAGCAAAAGAACAAATAAAAACCTTTGTACTTACTTTACTTATCCTCTAAAGCCAAGACCAAGGAGGAGAATCTGTTCAGCTCCCTCACCACTCCCTCTGCCCTGGCCCAGCCTCTCTCTTTCCCTTCTTTCTACTTGTGAGATCCCCCATCTTCCATGCCTCTGGTTCCAACCCCCAAGAACACAGAGAAAGATTTTAGATATTTTTCTTCATTTATCATTTCACATTTTCATTTTTTCAATACTTACTACGCATGTGTTCTGAACATTTCATGAGACCCTGGAAAATGAAGGACCAAAGAATATTATAAAAGCATAAATGGAACATTTCCAATCTTTATGAGAAGATGATTAGCAAATAATACACACTATCACCATGTTGGGTTGTTTATTTCGTTATTTTTCATTTGGGCCCTCCCATTTACTCTTTGCCTTATCTTCCCTGCCCATTGCCTTATGAGTCTGACCCCTACAGATAGCATGCTCTATTATCCAGGTTTCTTTGCCCTCTGGCATTAGTTGCTTTCAGCCAGTAGGAGGTACCAGCAAGATATTAAAGAGAAGTAGGAGAAAGTTACCAAAGTATTTATTCCTTCTGCTTTTCATCTATGTTGTGCTGTAATCTCACATTGGTTCCATCTTTGCAGGGCAACAGCTCACTCTAGGTGACCCCACCTCCAAGACTGAGGGTTCTTAAAAGGGGTTGTTCCCATAAACAGCTACAAAGATAACATGGTAACCAGAGTTTCACCTACAATGATGGTGGTTCATTTATCATGAGGTACTTAAGAATGAAGTAGATGGACAGCATTCTAAACTATGGCTTGATTTAAGCAATCAGAAAAATTCTAGGTCTGTGGCAGAAATCTCACTTAAGTTGCTGTAATAGAAATTCATAGCCTCTTAAGTTTCCAGACTCAAACTATTTCATTCTCAAACCAGAATGCCATGTTTAAAATGAAGGCCAGGGGCGCTTGGGTGGCTCAGTCAGTTAAGTACCTGACTTTGGGTCAGGTCATAATCTCAAGGTTTGTGGGTTCAAGCCCCATGTCAGACTCTGTGCTGACAGCTCAGAGCCTGCAGCCTGCTTTGGATTTTGTGTCTTCCTCTCTCTCTGCCCCTCCCCCCCACTCATGCTCTCTCTCTCTCTCTCTCTCTCTCTCTCTCTCTCTCTCTCTCTCAAAAATAAATAAAAATGTTTAAAATTTAAAAAAATAAATAAACATTAAAAAATAAAACAAAATAAGATAAAATGAAAGCCAGATCTTTTTGAGGAAGGAGCCTGCAGTTGCCACACTAACTTAAATCTTCTTCCAAGTTTCCCTCAGGAAGACACGTGACATAAAGTTAAGTTGGAAAGTGACCTGTGAAAAGGGACATGCTCAGACCTCCGGGAGTTATTAAATACTAGCCCTAGGTTTATACTCATTTCTATAGGGTTAAAACACCATTATGGTCCAGTGGTATATTAATTTCCTATTGCTGCTGTAAGAAATGACTACAGGGGCACCTGGGTGGCTCAGTTGGTTAATCGTCAGACTCCTGATTTTGACTCAGGTCATGATCTCTCTGTGCTGACTGCTGGGAGTCCGCTTGGATTCTCTCTTTCCTTTTCTCCCTGCCCCGCACCCCCCAATAAACAAATAAACATTTAAAAAAAAAAGAAATCACTAGAAACCTGGTGATGTGAAACAACAGAAATATATCAGCTTATAGTTCTGGAGGTCAGAAGTCTGAAATAGGTCCTAATGGGCTAAAATCAAGGTGCCATCAGGGGGTGTATTCCTTCTAGGCTCTAGGGAAGAATTCTTCTCCTGCCTTTTTCAGCTTCTAGCCTGCATCTTTGACTGGTGAAGAGACATTACAGTAAGAAAGGCCAATGGGAAGCCCCTGGAACTGTCCCTCCCCCACAGCTATAGAGTAAAATCAAAAGTAATACCACATCCCTGGTGGTATTATCACAAGATAAGAACCCAAAAAATGCAAGAATGCTGGTTTTCTATCCTACACTCAATTTCCTCATTCATTCAGTCAGTGCAAAAGTAAGATGAATTGTGGAAAATGTTTATGAACCAACCTCAGCAGCCATTTCCAGTGTGGTAACTTTACTGGGTCAAACAATATCGTCCTAGTACCTGGGGGCTATTAACCTGAAGAATACTTTTTTCTTGATCTAATTAATAGGACCATCCAAAAGAGTTTGCCTTAACTTAGAAGGGTCAGCAGCATAGTTTCACCATCTTACTTCAGGGCTACGTCAACTCTCTTGCTCTCTGTCATAATATGGTCTCCCAGGACCTTGGTCGTATCCCATAGAACATCACACTGATCCATCACCTGGGTAACATTATGCCAATTGGACCTCAAGAACCATAAGTAGCGATTTCGTTATGTGCTTTAGTAAGACAAATATGGCCACAGAGTAGAGGGTAAATCCCATGAAAACCATGCGAAGTTTCAAGGAATTCAGTAGTCTAGAGTATGCCAGGATATCTCCTCTAAAGTGAAAGATAAGTCACTATACCTTGTATGCCCACCACGAAGAGGAACAGTGTTTGCCAGAACTCTTCAGATTTTGGAGAAATGATATACCACAACTGGCAGTGCTTCTCCAACCCATTTGCCAAGTGCCTCTAAGTCTGTCTATCTCGAATGGGGCCTGGAGCAAGAGAGGGCTTCCAAGTTGAGGCTGCCCTGATACTTGTATCTTAATGATCTAGCAGATGCAGTACTTTTAGACATGTCTGTGGCAGCCAGAGATACCATACAAGGCCTCTGGCAAACCCCAATAAGAGAATCACAGAGGGTATGCCTAAGGACTCATGTCCTTTTTGCCAATTTATTAGCTACCTATTGATGTATAATAAAATACCCCCAAAACTCTGGGGCCCATCTTAGATTTTGGCTACAACAGTCAACAATTATTCACTATACGAAAACCAACTCCTCTCTTTCTCCAGGGCCCTGGTAGAGACAGAAAGGATGATCCCGGAACCAAGACTACCAAGCATAGTAGTCTTCTAGGGCTGCTGTAATAAAATACCACAAACCAGCAGCTTACGCTTCTGGAGGCTGGGAGTCCCAAATCAAGGGATCGGCAAGGTTGGTTCCTTCTGAGGGCTGTGAAGGATGAACCTGTGCCAAGTTTCTCTCCTTGGCTTGTAGATGGTCATCTTCTCCTTGTGTCTTTTTATATCATCTTCTTTCTGCGCATATCTGTCTCTGTGTCTAATTTCCCCTCTTTTTAACCACTCAGATTAGAGCCCACCCTAATGACTTCTTTTTAACCTGACTACTTCTGTAAAGATCCTATTTTCAAAACACCTGTAGCTTCATGGGGAGTTCTTGATAGCAAGGTAACAGAGGAAAGGTCAGCTTTATGCCAAGTAAGCTGGCAGCAGTCCTAACTGGATGGCTGCTGCATCACAGCCCCTCTCAGGGAATACAGTAGGAAGAGAAATCTTCCTAAGGGGCAGAACTTTTATTACAGCTGTTTTTTTCATTTTTCATGGAAAGAGAAATGACCTGATATAAGATCAACACTGACTCATAGGTGGCAGCCAATGTGTTGGCCAGCTGGTATCTTAGGGACTTGGAAAAAACAAGCTTGAAAGACTGGTGATAAAGAAGTTGGGGTAGGGGAGATTTGGGAAAAGAATATCTTGAAGAGGGAAGGGTTTGAAGATATTTGTGTCTCATGGAATGCCCTCCAGAGAACAAGATTATCTGTCCCATGGATGTCAGCCAACCTCCCCCCAGCTTCCCCTTGCTGGATGTATGGTGCCATGATACCGGCATGGAGGCTAAGCATGGGCTCAGCTGTATTGCCTTCCCTCTCCAAGGCTAATGTGACTTGTGGCTTCCTTCCTCCATTGCTTTGTGCACAAACTGATAAGAGCAGAGGCCTACACTGAGCCCCCAGTATGGCACCATTCCCTGTAGTCCTTGTTGGTTGGCTCTTTTCATAGCTCCAGCTCACAGGCTCCAGTAACACTATTGACTCACCTTCTGAGCAGTTGGAAAAGGGAGGAGCAGATGGAATTGAAATATACTACTAAAGGCAGAGTTGAGAAGAATTGGTGGCCAAGTGAATGTAGTAGGAGAATGGCAGAGAAAACCTGAGATGAGTGAAGTTTTCAGTTTTTGTGAATGGTGAATGGGAACACTTTGAATGAAGACAGGGATGACCAGAGAAGGGTAGGGAGAGACTGATGGAGGAGATGAAGAGTTCAGTTTGAGCCTCTGGAAGTGGGTGAGGGTGAGCATATGTATGCATCGTGAGCAACCAGTGGTCAAGGTGGGGGGGGGGGGAGATCCTGAGTTTAGAAGCAAAGTCAGCACTTGAGATAAAGGATGAAAACTTGATTTTATTCATAACTATGTTAATGTCCCACAGGACTTTGCATGTTTGATCTTTTACCTCTAACTATGGACACGGAGACTTTGCTTTTCAGCTGCAGTGAACAAGCTGAAGAGGCCTTTAAGAAATGGTGGGGCGGGGACACTTCCCCTCAGAGGAAGTAAGCATAGGGAGACCCTAAAGGCAAATGTTTACCACAGCATTTTATACTGAAAGTGCCAAATGCACAGACCTCACCTGTCTTGTCCCACTTCTCTATCTCCAGCAACTAGAAGAGGGTCTGGCACCTTGTAGCCACCCAAATATTTAGGGAGTGGTCAGAATAAATGGGAGAATGTGGCAATGAGGGAAGGAAGGAAGGAAGGAACAAAGGAAGGAAGGAAGGAAGGAAGGAAGGAAGGAAGGGAGGAAGGGAGGGAGGGAGGGAGGGAGGAAGGAAGGAAGGAAGGGAGGAAGGAAGGGGGAAGGAAGGGAGGGGGAAGGAAGGGAGGGAGGGAGAAAGGAAGGAAGGAAAGGAGGGAGGAAGGAAGAAAAGGAGAAAGGAACCAACCTTCAGAGCATAATGGGGACGTGGGGAAGGGAAAAGCCAAAAAGACCTCCTTTTCCCTCACCCTCTGTAAGACTGAAAGATGAGAGGCCATGTGGAGTAATGGTTATGAACATGGACTCTGAATTCACGCTCCAAGACATCCTAGCTGAGCGGCTTGGACAAGTGACTTAACTTTTCTGTGCCTAGGCTTCCTCCCTGCAAAATAAACACAGTAAATGCTTACAGAAGCTCCTGGGGAAAAAAGTAAGTTCCACATTAAGTGTTATTGTTATTATTTTTGGCAACTTGATGAGAAGGTAAAACAAGCTGGAAATTCCCTGCGGAGGGTGAATTCAGATACTTAGCCTTTAAGCGCCATTCACAAATTGAATAATCCCATTCTCTCTCACTTTGCCTTCCAGAAGCTTTAAACACCCCCCTGCTTCCCAACATACTTTCACTAGCAAAAGACAGAGGCCTGGGTTTTAGCACAGCTGCCAGCAATGAGCCGTGAGTCCGCAGACCCCACGGGAGCCGAGCGCCCAGATCCCTTATTAGCCAAGGCCGACCGCCGTCTGTGCGTGGGGTGCGGCCCGCAGGCTCACTCCGGTTCCCGCTCTCGCCACCCCGCCCGCGCGTCCCGGGGCCCCAGCGCCCTGCGCGCCCCGGCTGCCGCCCCGCGCCCAGCACACGGGGGAGGCGCCTCTCGGGCGCCCCCCGGCCGGGATGCCAGTGCCCGGCGCCGGGCGCGCCTTCGCCCGCAGCCTGCCCGCGGCCTTTATACCGAGCCGGCCGGGTGCTCACTAATGTTTAACTCGGGGCCGAAACTTGGGAGCGCCCAGTGACTCCGCGCGCCGAGCAGCGGACCTGGAAGCGCGTCTCGGCGGCTTGCCTGACTTCTGCCTGCGCTCCTGCTCCGAACGCTCAGTTCCGGGCACACGCCGACCATGAAGGTGAGTGAGGAGCGCCTTTCCCTAACCCCAGGGGCGAGTTGTAGGTGCTTTTTCACCAGACTCTCCCCCAAGTGACCCCGAAGCTCGCGGAACGGAACCAGGGGCTCCTGTTCGGTGGAAGTTCCAGGGCCACCCTCGACAGGTGAAGGGACCTCCCCGAGTTCCCGCCAGGCGCTCGCCCCCCGGGGTTTCTGCTAGAAAGAGGTGCCAAGCCTTGGAGGACGCAGAGAGCCATCCATAAAACGCTCGCTCGAACCCTCACCTGGCTTCTCCCTCACTTGGTTTCTGACGTTCAGGAGGCGTAGAGAAGCAAACGCTAGTGTGCTTGGAGGCCAAAAGTTCAAGGGCGACCGCTCTTGGCAACCTCCGCGCTCCAAACCCTCCCAGCCCACTGTGCCCCCTTTCCAATGCACGCCCATCGGCAAACCCCGCTGCCTAGGGTGCAGGGCGGGCCCCGACCCTCTACCTCTACCGCGCTGGGGCCAGACGGCTCGCTCTAACCGGACACGATCTGACCCGCCTGCAGACACCGTGGAAGGTGCTCCTGGGACTGCTGGGGCTTGCTGCGCTCATCACCATCATCACCGTGCCCGTGGTTCTGCTGAACAAAGGCAGTAAGTTCGAAACATTTGAAAAAGATAAGACAACTGGAGACCAGGATCGGGTTCTACCTTACCACACCGAGAGCTAAGGATCTTGCTGGGGGCTTGGACCAGTGCACCAGGTTGTAGCTGAGGCTTCCCTGATCGTGGCTAGATGCCGTTCCCGGGGTCTCCAGCGTTCAGGCTGCAAAAGGTTGGCAGCGGCCACATTTTATGTATCATAAATACACACTTCCTGAAATTAAGGAGAAGCTTTAGGATTTCTTTTTATTAAATTCCAAGTTAAATGTTTAATATGATTTCAATGTAAAAAAAAATAGCCTCCCTAGTAGGGATCTTCAAAGGAGAAGATGTGGTGTTTGAAGGTCCCGAACAGTAGTAAGGCTGTCATAAAAGGAGGGGAAAAATGAGAGAAAGAAAACTCCCAAGATACAGTTTTGAGAAAAGACTGTATGGGGAACCCAGGTTCTTTTCCTTCCAGGGTGATGGAAAGTCATTAATTGGAGAGTTGAGATGCAGGGAAATAACTATTGACCACTTATAGCAGTATTTCAGAGTAAATCATAAAACTGGTGTACGTGGTAATATTCGGAAGGGGATGGGATCAGTGATGTGTGGTGGATTCTTTCATTGAAAGCCACCTTCATTTCTTTTAGCTTTCCTGACCCAGTGCAGCTCTAGTTCCTGATATAAAATGTTCATATAATGGAATACACATTATTGGGTGCAAACAAGTGAGAACAACTAGTTTGGGTCTCTTGTGGCCTGACTTTCCTTCTAAGTAAATATTTACTTTCATTTCAGTAAGACACATTCTAGTCAGCCAACTGAAGCATTCTCTCTGGATGCTCTATCTAACCAGGAAATGTGCAGGCAGTGCTCACGTACTGAGGGGTCTTCTCCAGATTTCAAGGTGACAGCTCAGAATTAGTTTGTGAAGCTATCAAGGACTTTGTTTGCCTGGCAATTCCAGGACTGGGGCAGAGGTCCCAAAGGTTAAGTAACTGAGTGTGCTGACCTATTGATAATGACTTTTAGTTAAGAAAGCAATGGTTACCGTCGTTTTAAACAATTAAATGGCAGACATCAGTTCACTTATATTTGACTCTTGTTTTTTTGAAATGATACTTTGTATGTTTAAACAACCACACACACAAAGCCTGGCTGTAAGAAAAGAATGGATCATCCATACGATCAATAAATATTCACGTGGCTTACATTATGTCCCAGGCACAGTGCTACTTGCTGCAAATACAAGGCTTGAAATTTTTAAAGATCTCTGACCTCAAGAACTTTATAACTAGTGGGAAACAAATATGCAAAAAGTCATGCATTTAAAAAAAAAAAAAAAAGGATAGCTCATTTGTCTCCAGAACATCACTGAAGCACACCACAGCATCACTGGAAGAATGGGTATAAAGCTGTAACTATCAGAACTTTCCTTAAGGAAACTTGGAAGGAACACCAAACTTTGATGAAGCCACTTGAAATGGGCAGTGAGATGGTCTAGGAGACTGGGTCAGCCAAGTGCCTTCTAGGGGTTGGTCAGGTTAACTACAGGGATTTTGCTTTGCCGGGGGAGCATGCAGACTAGAGAGGGGCTGTCTTGCCATTTCCTGAAAACCACACCTCGTCTCTTCCCCCCCCCCCCCATGAAATTTGGACAAATATTTCAAGAACATTCTTTTGGTGGGGACTTCTCCAGAGATTCCTGTGTCTCCATCTAAGTACTATGATTTGATAAGATAATTTAGAGAGGCTTGAGCAGAACAGACTTGCCTGTGGATTAGAAGGAGTACTTCTGGGAAGGTCTTCTCATAAGAAGTTTCTTCTGTGGGAATGCTTGAATGGTTACTATCAGTTTCTGGGGATAAGGTTTTCCAGAAAACATAAATGCCTTATGAGTCAATACAGAGACACAAGGGCACATCCTCTAACTGGATTATAAAAGGGCTCCTAGCAGAAGAGGAGAGTGGGAAGCAGCGAAAGAAGTTTGATTTTTAACCATAGATGATGAAGAACTCCAGGAGAATTGTGAGCATGCCTGGACTGTTGGGCAGGGCAGTGGGTACAGGGGTTGAGCAGGGCAAGGCTAGAGGGGAAGTAGGGAAGTGTCCTAGAAGACTGATGGTGCACAGCAGAATTTGGAGACTATAGGGCTACTCAGAAATGTGAGCAATTAGACTTTGGTAATTGATTAAACATACAAGGAAGAGGAGGGTGGCTAAGGATGTTGCTCTTGGGCAACTGGGTGGATATGTGGTATCATGGGGTGCTTTGTTTATGCTTACACACTCAAGTTCTCTTCTCATATTTCTTAGTTGGAATGTGTGTATATTTGAGGAGGAAAGGGAAATCCTCTTGTTTCAACTCTTGCTTTAAAGGGGCAGAGA
This sequence comes from Prionailurus viverrinus, assembly GCF_022837055.1. NCBI lineage: Eukaryota > Metazoa > Chordata > Mammalia > Carnivora > Felidae > Prionailurus > Prionailurus viverrinus. The sequence goes on from NC_062568.1 coordinate 65,724,179, forward strand.
TGAAAACTAAGGAATGTGGCATTATCATTAAGTTCACGATATCATTCCTGGGCTGTGCCACAATGAAGAGCAGCATTCTTACAAAGAATCCAGAGTCATCACCCAAGAAATGTTCTCCATATTGTCAATCTAAGTTTAAAGTTAAAAAAAAAAAAGTACTAGGAAGGAAAAGGGGATAGGAAGTGGGAGAGAGCAAAGATAAATGGAAATAAAAGGAAGGGAGGGAGGAAGGAAGGAAGGAAAGGAGAGGGAAGGGGAGGGAGGAAGATTTTGATAGATCATGCAGAAAGCTAAGAAATAAACAACCAAAAGAAAGGAGGAAGAAATGAGCAAACCCAAGTTCATCCTCTGAGAGGTTGGTTTAAGAGAAGGTTAAGTGTTTCCATATGAAACACTGACTTTAGCGGAACTAAACACACCCAGAGGAGAGAGAGAGTGAAAGAGAGGCATAAGCGTAATACTTCTGTATTTTTTTTTTTTAGAATAAAAACTCCCTGAGGTCAGGAATTATGCATGTCATCAAGCAAAATTAAAAGCTCACCTCCTTCTGTATGTATAATAAAGGATTGTATTTTGTTTTAAACCCTTCATATATCCTATTATAGAAGGATATTACATTTAAACGTTCAGTTTCCCAGAGAATCCTCAGTAAAATATATAAATATAATGAAAGTATAGAAATCCTCATGGCTTAGTGGTAATAAAATCTCTGACTCAATATTGGTGAGCCCTTTATTTCCCCTTTCACATTGTATTATAGGCTGGGCTTTTGAAAGATTTATCAAATAGTTTTATTATTGTATTTGTTATTTGTCAAATAGTTTTATTGTTGAGTTTTATTATGGGATAGAAACGTACCTGTTCTTCTCTTGTTCTTTTCACTGCTTTAGCAGTAAATTTCCTCAGTATCTTCTTTCAGTGCATGGGAAATTTGACTGCTCACCCATCCATCAGTAGTAAAAGGAAACCCAGATGTGAAGGAGACAGGAATACTCAAAGAAAAGATAATATCTATGAAGTTTGCCTGAGGAAGTCCAGTATCTATTCCAGGTTTAAAAGCACATAAATGAGGCTGAATGAAAGCTTTGTATATTTCAGGGGACAGTTTCTAAACAGTGAGCTCTGTAAAAGCTCGGGTTGACTCCAGCTAGCTCAGTTAACTATTGTCAACCTTTGTCAAGTGCTCAGGAGGTCAGTGGGTTGGTCTTTTTCAGGCCAGCTATTGTGGCTCCCTAGCCACAGTATGTGCCTTAAATTTCTCTTATACATCTTGCCTCTCATCCCAAAGTGGATCAGAGAGAAAAAGGCAAGACTGTTTGCCCAGTTGATGGCTAGAGAAAAACAACATAAAATGACTGATTAGAGCTGAATCAGTGTACTTAAAGTGCTGATGCCCATGGGAAATGTGGCCATAAATACACGTAGGACCACCTTGCTTATGGAAGAGAAAGTATGCAAACATGTAATAATAGCTAACGTGTTCACTCTGTGCCAGGTATTGGGCAGAGGGCTCTCAATATGCTTTTCCTTTGATCCTTAGGACAACCCTTTGAGAGACTATTATCATCTCCATTTTTACAGAAATGTAAATTTTACTTTGAGAGAGTCCTTTAGTTACTTATTACTGCATAATGAATTACCTTGAAACTTAAAACCACAAACACTTGTTATCTCACAACTTCTGTGGGTCAGGAATTTGGCAGTGGTTTAGGTGGGAGGTTCTAGCTAAAGATCTCTTACGAGATTTTGATCAAGATGTCATCTGAAAGCTTGACTGAGGCTGGTGGTTCCACTTCTAAGCTCTCTCATGTGGCTCTTGGCTAAGACATCTCAGTTCCCCACCATGTGGGCCTTTCCATGGCATGTTAGGGTAGCTGGCTGCCCGTAGAATGAAGGATCCAAGAGAGCAGCCAAATAGGAAGCCACAGAGCCTTTTATGACCTTGCTTCAGAAGTGATATGCCAGCACTTCTGCTGTATTATATTGCTCGCACAAACCAGCCCTGATACAGTGTGAGAGGGCATTACACAAGGGCATGAATACTAGCAGCAGAGATCATTGGGGACCATCTTAGAAGCTGGCTACCAAAGAAGTTAAGAAACTTGCTCAGAGTTCCACAGAGTTGAAATTCACACTCAGGCAACACGACTCCAGAGCTGATGCTCTTAAACTTCAAATCATTCTTCTGGATTTGATCAAGTATAAAATTAATGTGGCCATATTAGCATAAAGTTACAATTTCCCACGTATATGCCTATATTATAATTTCATGGCTGCTAATCCCTGATGCCAAGTGTTCTGAGGAAACACACCTGCCTCTGGTACCTCCATTCCTATATAAAGCCGTGGACAATGACGTCCAGCTTGGGCTGATATCCTACCCTGTGGACTGGTCTTATTAAGTATCTTTACTAGTAGTAGGTCCAGATTTGTTCTTTGCATTCAATTACACTTACTTTGTTTCTAATGCATGTTATGTTATTTGATTTGATCTTCCCAGAACAATCCATTAAGGTATTATTATCTTGACTTGTTACACTGAAGTTTAGGGCTTTGTGAATAAGTACTAGAATTTGGAAATCCAAACCTTTTGACTTTTAGCCTTCCCTGAGTCTGCTGATTTCCATCTGTAGCTGTTTTAAAGAAATGCTTTGGTGGGAATTTTTGTAAGTGAATGATTAATCATTGCTTTATGGTTTGATACCAATTCCCTTTCATTGTTGTAAATCAATTATCTTGTAAATATTTTTACCTTTAGTCTTCATAGCTCCAGCGTGACCTCTAAAAGAGGGTGTGTCTCTTAATTTCAGAGTAAACTAAAACCACAAAATCAGAACTTCTGAGTTAGCTGTGTTCTTTTTTGCCATGTACAATATTTGCAGCTTCATATTTCACTTCAAAATTACAGCTTTCTATGAAGTTTTCTGAACTCAATTATAAAGCATTTGGTTTGGTTACCTGTATACATTAAGTGTACATTTCTTCATTATTTGGTTCACTGGGGAAGCAAGTAGACCCGTGATCTTGGGTCACATATTTCAGCATCTAAGGGCCAAGAAGCAGAGGTAATTCCAAGCAGAGCCAAAGCCAGCAGGGACTTTGTTCCTGGCCCCCTGAGAACTAGGGTGGCTCAGGGTGTATAATGAAGGAAGAGGAAGCAGGAGGGGTATTAAGTGGGGACGACCTCATTCCCCTTGCCTGACTTCACACTGGGTACCTCCAGAACTGGCTGGGTGGCCCCTGTGGCCTTAACATGGTCTCTGTGGGGCTGAGAACCTCTTCTTATTTTCCTCAGTTGTTGTAAAGCTCCATCTACTCAAGCTTAAGGTCACAAATTTCATGGATGGCTCTTATTCTCTGCTGTTTTCCTTTATTCTTTTATTTTCAGGCAGGAAACTTATAAGATTTAAAACCTCCTGAGGCCTAAGGTCCTGTGATGGCCAGATGCAGGATTTGTTAACTCACCAACACGTATCGAATACTTATGCATGTCAGGTGTTATTGTGGGTATAGGGCATCTGGCCCTAAACAGTAGAGATGAGGAGCCTGCTCCCATGGACCTGTATTTTTTTTTCAACATTTATTCATTTTTGAGAGTGAGAGAGACAGAGCACGAGTAGGGGGAGGGGCTGAAAGAGAGGGAGACACAGAATCCAAAGCAAGCTCCAGGCTCTGAGCTGTCAGCACAGAGCCCAACGCGGGGCTCGAACTCACAGACTGGGAGATCATGACCTGAGCTGAAGTCAGAAGCTTAACCGACTGAGCCACCCAGGCGCCCCCCATGGACCTTTAATATCTACAGGCAAGTAGTCGGCAAGCACATGAGTAATTTCAGATCATAACGGTGCTAGGACAAAAATTAAGTGTGCTAGAGAAGGTGGAGGGACACAGAAAAGGGGTTTCTTTTTATTCTAAGCATGAATGTGGATGATCTTAATTCCATTTTAAAAATATGTCTCTCACTCTGAGTAGATAATGGAGGTGAGTGGGGGGAATTTGTGAGAGATGATGGCAGATTGGACAGGGTGGTAGTATTGGAGATTTAAAAAAGAAAGCAGAATATACTTTGGAGGTAAAACAATGTATGGTGAAGAGCAAAGTGAAGAGTGAGGGAAGGAGCAAAGATAAGGATGACTCCTTGAATGGCTGTCTTCATAGTTAAAGTGGGGAACTTTTTCTTGCTCTCGTGGCTCTATCTTTCCCACAAGAACTAATCTACAATGGTTCCTCTGAACTAATGCCTTTGTCCTACCGTGTCGCTTCAGGGATCAGGAGGCAGGACTCAGAAATGCCTTCTACACTGTGCACGTAGCACATACTTGTCAACAGATGGTAATTCTCCAATTCAGCAAATATTTATGGAGCATCTTCTAGATGCCAGGAACTTTCTTATCCACTGGAGATATAAAAATGATAGATATGGCCCTTGTCCTAAAACAATTCACCATATAAAAGGAAGCATAAACATTAACTATGGTAAAAAGGGCTAAGTGCCCTTCTAGTAAATGATCCAAGTGCTATAGATGCACGAAAGGGCAATGATAAATGCCGCCCAGGGAAGTCTGTACAGAAACCAACCAGGCATGAAGGATTAATCATTAATGGACTTAAAGACAATCCTTCCAATACTGGAGCCACTAGACTGGCTTCCAGGCATACAGTTCACCTACAAGTTTAGTCCTCAATGGTTTATGGCCCTTGATTCTGTATCAAACAGAATGTTTCTGGCGGCAAGTAACAGAGTACCCAGCCAAAATTTGTTTAAAGTATGGAGTGTTACTATTGTACTGTTATTAGCATCTTACATAACTGGAAGTGTAGAAATAATGCCACTCTAGAGTCTGTTAATGCAGTGGTTTAACAGCATCCTCAAAGGCCTGGCGTCTTCCTGTCTTTTCAGCTGCACCCTTCTCAGACTGTTGGCTTGTGTTCTCAAGTGTGTCCTTTTGGGGTCAAGCACATCATTGCTCACATAGCTGTTTTGCAAGGGAGAAGATGATGCTGTTTTTCATTCATAGTCTGTTCTATCAGGGAGGAAAAGCTTTTCCAGAAGTCCCTCAGCCCAAGGCAGACTTTCTCTCACATCTCATCGGCCAGATTTGAGTCACTTGTCCATTCTAAACTAATCACTAGTGGGGGGTGGGGTATGAATTTGTGTTCTGGAGTTTCTTTGGAACTGGAGTAATCAAGACTCATCTTTCTGGGATGAGGAGGAAACTTCTTCCTTAACACATGGCAGGGGAAGGGTAATTACCTAAATTGAATTGGGAATTCCAAAAGAAAGAAATAGCCAGGCACAGGGTGTCTGTGTAGGCATATCATAGATTTTATCATTCCTTTATTTTTGTTACATTGAAAGATTTAATTTGCTAACAAAAGAAAGTAGATGTCAACTACTTTGGCCAGCTCTGAACTCCAAAGAGTCTGATCATATAACTCTCCTTCCCCTCTTCTCATCTTCTTTCCTAACTGCCTGAGTTTATGGCAGAGCAGGGTATTATTATCCTGAATGTATTTTGACCCTAGTACTTGCTTTTATCATGGTCTCCAAAGTGACTAAGGATGGGGAGGAATTGTATTTGAAATATTTAAGATACGAATCTGAGACAGCAGAGCGGGTCAGAAACATCTGAGGAGAATTACTCTCATTTTTTTCGTTAAAAAGCCCACACAAATTGTCATATTTTATTCAATTCACAAGGTGAAAAGGTAGCAGAAAGAGTCAACAGAAATTTTAAAAAGTAATGTTTAAAAAAAATTTTTTAACGTTTGTTTATTTTTGAGACAGAGACAGAGCATGAACGGGGGAGGGTCAGAGAGAGGGAAACACAGAATCTGAAACAGGCTCCAGGCTCTGAGCTGTTAGCACAGAGCCCGACGCGGGGCTCGAACTCACGGACCGTGAGATCATGACCTGAGCTGAAGTCGGCCGCTTAACCGACTGAGCCACCCAGGTGCCCCAAAAAGTAATGTTTTAAATTACACAGTAAACATTAGACCTGCAAAAGTTGACCCAGGAAGGTAGGATTTGAAATAACTAATGGCCATAAAAACAAAATACAATAAGTAAATAAAAGCAAACAAGATAGCCTCATAGTGTCTGGATTTTATGACTCAAATCTTTGTTGTTAAATCTCCAGAGGGGGCAATTAATCTACATGGTAATGATTTGATGAAAATGAAAATGGTTTGTACTGAAAAGCACATCTAGACCCCAACATCAGTGGCTTCTTGTAAAGCCTGGAAATCCCCATGCTCCCCACCTGCTCCCTTGCCTACCTTCCTAGTGGACTCTGTAATGTGTCTCCTCTCTCCCAGGCCCTAACATCCCCTCAGCTGATAACCTGGCTTCTTATTTTAATGAGTAAACAGGGCCATCAGAAGAGACTGCCCTCCATTCCCACCAGCCCCTCTGAGCATTCACCCACACTTGTCCCTCCCAGGGTGCTGGGTGAACTTTCCTGGCACCTGCCTGAGGCCAGATCCTCCTTTGGGCACTGATTCTGCCCTTTTTTCTTTGCCTAGAAATAGGGCTTCAGTTCTTTCTTCTGCCCTCTGCATCCTCATTTTCTCCTCTCCATCTAATTGTGTTATAACCTCTCACATGAGAAAAGAAGTGAAGGGAAGGCAAGGGAAGGGAAAAATCTTTTCTGGATCCCACATCCCTGCCAATCACCAGCTCTTCCCCCCACTCCCCCGCCACCGGCCCTTTCCCTTTCCCTGCTCTCTTACCACAAAACTCCTCAAACAGCTTTGTGTTATCTCTGTCTACAGTTCCTCTCCCCACGCTGTCTTAAACCCACTGCAACAAGGCTTACCCTTACTCCACCACTAACACAGCTCAGTTCTCCTCAAGGTCTCTAACCTGTGTGCTGCTAACAGCAGAGCCCTGTTCTCTATGTGTCTCACTGTCCTATCAGTTAATCATCCTTTCCACCTCCCCCTGGGTTTCCACTCTTCTCCTGGTGTGTTCCTTCTACTTCACCACATGTCCCCTCCATTCTCCTTAGAAGTTTCTCTTCCTGTCTGACTTCTAACCTTTGACCAACCAGGGCTCCATCCTGGAACTCCCTTCCTTCCTTCCTCCCTTCCTCCCTCCCTCCCTCCCTCCCTCCCTCCCTTCCTTCCTCCCTCCCTCCCTCCCTCTCTCCCTCCCTCCCTCCCTCCCACTAGGTGATTTCATACACTCTCATGGCCTTAAACACCATCTGTAACCTGACATGCCCCAATTGCCAGACCAGATGTCTTTTGGGACCTCTGTGTACATATGTATGAGCAGGCATCTCCATTTGGATGTTATTGGCATCTGAAAGCAACATTTCTCTGAACTCCCCCTAAACCTGTTCCTCCCTTAGTGGACCTCTTCTCGGCAGATAGCAATTCCGTTTCTCCAGTTGCTGAGGCCAAAATCCATGCAGTTTCCACTCCACAGACCCACTTATATTCAACCTCCAATTGGTTAGCAAATCCTGTCACTTCTATCATGTTCTTTCAGAATCTGACCGTACCTCACCACCTCCACTGCCACTACCCTGGTCCACAATGCCATCACCTTTCACCTGAATTTTTACCAAAAAATCTTCCTATTTCTTTTTCTTTAACTTTTCTACAGTGCATTTTCATCACAACAGATAAGGTGACTGCGGTAGGCAGAACTCTAAAATGACTCCTTAAATTTCCTCCCTTCTCCCATGCACTAGCCTCTGAGATACATTACGATGGATTTAATTCTGGCGATTAGGTTGTTCTGTGGCACGGTCCACTTCAAGAGAGGGAGATTACCTAGGTGGGCCTGACCTGATCATATGAGCCCTTAAAAAAAAAAAAAAAAGCAGAGTTTTTCTGGCTGTTCACAGAAGGGGTAGTCGGAGGTTTGAGGCACAAAAAGGATTTTTCACACCATTGCTGATTTGGAGGGCCCACGTGACAAGGGATGTGAGAGGACTCTACGAGGTGAGAGCAATCCTTGGCTGAGAGCCAGCAAGGAAACAGTGACATCACTCCTACACCCATGCAAAACTGAATTCTGCCAACAACCTGCATGATCTTGGAAGCAGCTTCCTCCCCTCTCTCCCCGAAAGCCTCCAGATGAGGGCTCAGCCTGGCTAACCCCTGGATCTCTGCTTTGCTAGACCGTGGGCAGGGAATCCAGCCATGCCAGGCTGGAATTTGACCCACAGAACCTTGAGCTAATACACGGGTGTTGTATTAAGCCACTATGTTTGTGTCATTTGTTATCCACCAATAGAAAACTGATACAGTGACCATTTTTAAACAGAGGCCTGATCACATTCTCCTCTGTTGAGACCAGTTGGATGAGTCTCCGTCTTTCAGAGTAAACACTGGAAATCTGGATGGCCAGAGAGCCTATGTGATCTGAGCCTCACTGCCTCTGTGGGTTCCTCCCCTGTTCCCTCCTCATCATTTAAGTACCTGTCCTCAGAGGTTCTGTATTTGCAGATATTTTTGCCAGGATTCTTCTTCCCCAGGACTGTCTGTTGCTTATCCCCTCACTTCGTTTAGGTCTCTGCTAAAATGCCACTTTATCCCTGGGGCCTACCCTCACCAAATTACTGAATACGGTCCTCTCTCCAAACCTGACCCTCCATTTCCCCTTCCCTGCTTTATTTTCAATGTGGCACCTATCACCACCTCACATATGGCATATGGCATTATGTACTTACTATTTGTTCCTATGTCCCCCCATTTGAATGTAAGCTTCCTGGGAGTAAGAGTTTTTCATGTTTTGTTCACTCTTATGTCTCTAGTGCCCATGACATCAAGGAACAGCATGTTTGTATTAGTTTCTGAGGGCTGCCGTAACAAATCAGCACAAGGTGCATGACTTAAAACAACAGAAACTTATCATCTTATGGTTATGAAGTCTAGATGTCTGAAATCAAGGTGTCAGTAGGGCCATGCTCACTCTGAAGGCTCATGGGAAGAAGTCTCCTTTGTCTTTCTCCTGCTTCCGGTGGTTATTGGCAGCCATTGGTGTTCCCTGGCTTGTAGCTAGATCACTCTGATTTCTGCTTGCATCTTCACATGGCCTTCTTCCATCCGTCTCCACATGGTCCTCTCTGTCTTCCAGGTCAGCAATAATATGTCTTCACATGGCCTTCTTATAAGGACACCAGTCATTAGATTTAGGGCCTGCCCTCATCTAGTACGACCTCGTTTCAACTAACTGCATCTGCAAAGACCCTATTTCCAAATAGTTACATTCTGAGGTTCCAGGTGGACATGATTTTAGGGGGAACATGTTTCAGCTCAGTACAGCCTGGCAAATATTTGGCGAATTGAAGGAATCATCTTGAAGCTCATGCAAAAAACATATTTTTTGATTAACATTTTAATGTTGCTCTAATTCTGATTAAAATACTTACATTCATAAATATGGAGTCAAGCCATCCATTTGTAGAGTACAGTGCTAGCAGCTGTTTGATGAAGATAAAATAATCCTTCCAGCTTACTTATAGTCTAGTTAAGACAAGACTGTTCAGATTACATATTTAAATAATGGTGTAAAATTACTTGATTAGCTGGAAAAACATCGGGTGCAGAAAATAAGCACCAAGGAAGACGAGGAGGGAGAAATGAGTGCCATGTAAGTAGTAAGGGACAGATCCAGAGGCATGAGAAGGGACAGTGAGAAAATGAAGGCCACCCGTGTGGATTGTTTACTTGAGACGTTTGCTAATAAATACAGGGAGAGAAATAAAGAGATAGCTGCAAGGTCAGGTAAATATTTTTTATCATGGCTACATCCTGTGCATGCTTAAGGACAGGGCAGAAGTAACCACTGAAAAGACCGTGGAGATGCTGAGGGAGAAGAGGTGAAAACAAAGTCCCTTGGGATAAAGAAGGCAAGGACTGGAGACACAGGGCCGGCTGGCTTCTTCCTCCAAGTGCTGAGGAAAGGGTCGGTGGAGGGGTGGTAGGAGGGGCATAGCACAGAAGTGGGAAGCATCGTGGGGAAGAGGCCCCTTAGAGTAGCTTTTGCTATAAAGGAAGAATTGTTGGATCTTTTCATTGGATAAATCCATATTCTTTTGAAAATGGGTACCGCAGGACCTGATTTATTTAGGGTTGTGTTATGTTCTAAATCTAGGGAACATGAAAAGAAAGGAAGAAAAGAAACTTGCTAAGTTCCTAGTTTTCCGATTCCTTTTTATGAGTTCAGGGAAAAGATAATGAGTTTCTGGATGCACCAGGCAAGAATGAATGACGGTGGTATGACCTCCTTTCCAGGAAGTCACAAAGTTTCCACTTTTAGTAACAGTCCGTAGAGAAAATTCTGGGGTTTTCAGAAAGAATTGGCACCCCTTTGACTTTGGAGCACTAGGACAAATTGTGTTCTAATGCAACCTACCAACTCCTCAAGCCCAAATGATATTACCAACCTATCTATCTGGATTCAATGCAAACGTTGAATTTGAACACTTCCATAAAGTCTAATGTATCCATCTATACCAATTCACAAAAACTGCCAGCATAGAATCTACCATATGCAACCACCCTCCGAAATATTTAAGGTGTTTAGAAGGGTGGTAATAACCATAGGCTTCAGAGCCATATTGCCTGGTTCAAGTGTAGCTTCGGCACTTAGTAGCCATGGGACTTGAATCCACTTACTATCTATGCCTGTCTTCACCTCAGTTTCCTTACCTGTAAAACTGCGATGAGAATAAGTTATTAAATGTACAATGCCTAGAATAGCCCAGCACACTGGAGGAACTCTGTAAACATTTGTAGTTATTATTCTTTATGTATTTTTAACTCGTATGTTCTTTTAACAGTCTCAGAGGCAGGTGCTATAATACTAACACTTGTCTCACAGAATGCTGGGAAGGGGGATGTTTGTGGCAGTTTCGTTTTCTGGTGATCATTTTTCCTTATATCCTGGCAGACAAACACTTATCACAGAGTGGCCTTGTTGATTATACCCATAAATCTTTCTGGAAAATTCTTCAGCAATTCAGTATTAGAGCTTTCAGCTTCACCAAATGCTGATGTTCTCCAACACCTTCTGTTGATATCTGACTGCAACTACTTTTGAGTATTTCTCAAGAGAAACCAGCTCTTTGCTAAAATAGCTGCATGTTTCATGGGCCTGTGAGCCATTTATCCATATAATTTATACATTTCCACCTTTCAGTTGTTTCTTGTCACCTGGAATTACACTGGTTTAATGTCAGTCAACATCGTGGGCGTAAAAGCCTTTATTTATAAATATGAATTTGGGCTATTATTGTGCCAGTGTTTATTCCCAGAAGGGTCCTAACAAGAGAAGAGGAAGTGACTATGAAAATGAATGAATGAATGAATGAATGAATCACTTTTCATTTCAAAAAGGAATAAAGCAGCCCTGATGCCCTGTTTAGTGCAGGTTTCCTGTGTGGGCTTCCTGGGGTGAAGGCAGAGTGAGTCAACCCAGTGCAGACTGGGTTTAGATCAGGAAGTCCTCTGGCCTTGCACTTATTTGCCAGTGGCTATAAATACCTTCATCTTGACCCGAATTTTGAGGCATGAATATTCTGCTTACTATCACTTTTCTGCATATATATTGGAGTCTTATGCTGATATTGTTTCAAGGCAATTAGAGTTTCAATTCAATATCTGTCTTTCAAAACTGATCTTGGGAGCAGTTTTGTTTCTGTTTTTTTTGTTGCTTACAGTTTTGAGGAATGTATACACAGTGTGGTCAAAGGAAAGCTAAGTCTGGCCACCTGTTTTTATAAATAAAGTTTTATTGGAGCACAGCCACATCCATTTGTTTACGTGTTGTCTGTGGCTGCTTTCAGGCTACAGGCAGACTCAAGTAGTTGCAACAAAGAGGCCTGACCCACAAAGCCTGAAATATTTACCATCTGGCCCCTTAAGAAGTTGCCAACCCCAGGCCTAGATATTGGATTCTTAGAGACTATCAAGACCTTATTTTAAAGGTAAAATGTGTTAGTCCTTATATTGTAAAAATCCAATGGCATGAAAAACACAGAAATTGCACTCAGTGTTTCAGCAGTGAGATTTAATATGAAAATTGGTTGCACAGATTAAAGAGCAAAAGAGAAATTCTGAAGTAACCCAGAGACAGTAGCTACAAGAATGTGCCATCTTTAGGGGTTGGAAACAAAGAGGAAGAAGAAGGACACGGAAGAAGGCTCTAATGGGTGTAAGACACCCAGCTACTTCTGGCACCGTGGGGAGCCACAATGAGGCAGGACTGGGCATTCCAAAGGTGCTAGAGGCTGGACCAGGCGCTACTTCTGGGTGCATACCGACAGGATCAACAAGAAAAAGGAAGTCCTTCCTCTTCTCCTACTGACCAACCTACTAACTAGACCCATCTGGCCAAGTGCACTGCACTTTGTGCTCCCACTGTCACTTGGAGTTCACTGTGCTGGTATTTGAAACCGTGTTACTATGTTTGTATTGTCCGTTTGTACTGTGTTTGTGTTCATTCAACAAATACTTAGGGACAGTCTATTATATGCCAGGCACTATTCTAGGCTTGTGGTGATGTGATAGTAAACAAAACCAAACACAACAAAATCAGTGCCCCTATGGAGTTAACATTCAGTCAAATAAGGCAGAGAGTAAACAAGATAAGTAAAACATATGATATGGTAGATGGTGTCATTGTGAAGGAAAATAAATAAGCAAGAAGGCCCATAGAGAATGCCATGAAGGGGGTGGGAGGTCAGGTCTTAAATAAAGACCTGTGGGGGGTGAGGAAGGAAGTCTTGGGGATATTTGAGGGTAGGAACATTCCAGGCAGAGTGTACCGCAAATTCAAAGTCCTTGAGGCAGTAGTGGACTGAATCTGTCTAGGGAACAGCCAGGAGGCCAGTGCAGATAGAGATAAATGATATGGGAGGTGGCGGGGTGGGGGGAGGAGGTGAGGCTGGAGTCATGACAGACAGCCTCCTACTAAGTTGTTCCCTTTATCCCAAACTGTTGCTATTCTGGGAAATATGAATTGTGACATTTGGTTGGCCTTTCAGAGCGGACTTTTGAAACTATGGTGATTATATACCTAACAAAACTTTGGTCATCTGACACTCTGATCTTACAGTAAATGCATGGAGGGTATACTCCCAGGTTCTACAGGCTCCAGCTCAGTGGCCATGCATTTATCAGATATCACTTGGTGTACCTGGGATGTTTCTCTTATGAAGTGAATCTGGCAATTATGACGATAGTCTAATGCTTCTTGTGTTTAGTAATCAGAGAAACATCACACTTCAAAAATTCTCCAAGTCACCAAGTTGAGTGTTTTTCCTCCCTGCTATAAAGTGCTGACTCCCACTATGGATGCTAAGGATGGCACAAGACATGTTAAAGAGAGAAAGTGATGTTCACTAGCACTACGCAAATAATTAGATTGTGCTATCCTAGATGTTTTCTCAATGTGTCGCTCTTAGGCTGTCTTACTAGGATCATTTGGGATATGAACATAATGAAACTTATTACTGTAACTATTATTTTATTGCAGATAAAGTGCTAATCTCTGCACTACTGCAAGGTACTTGAGAGGAAAGACTCCTCTATTTGTGTTTGTGTCCTTGTTGCCTAGCACATGCTTGAAACAAAACAACACAATAGTGTAGCATACTCTAAGAGACTCTTAAATAGAGAGAACAAACTGAGGGTTGATGAGGGGGGAATGCGTGATGGGCATTGAGGAGGGCACTTGTTGGGATGAGCACTGGTGTTATATGTAAGCGATGAATCACGGGAATCTACCCCCAAAATCAAGAGCACACTGTACACACTGTATGTTAGCTAACTTGACAATAAATTTTATATATAATTTATATAAACACACACACACACACACACACACACAATAGTGTAGCACATCTGGAGGGATCCCTAAATTCTAAATCCTCACCTAAGCATTTTGCATACACTATCTCATTTAATCACGGCACCTCCCCATGAGCTATATAATGGTATATTCTTGTTTCCTAATAGATTAAAAAGTTGAGGTCTTGAAAGATTCAGTAATTTTCCCAACACCTCAGTGCAAGAATTGGACCTAGGCTGGCATCCAAGCTCTCTGATTTCAAAGCCACCAGGGATCCAACACTTTATTGGTATTTGTTGGATTTATTCAGATGGGTGGTAGCCTGCATATGCTACTGGATAATACAGGGTCTGAAGGGCCTTCCAGTCAATTTCTTCTTTTGCTTCTTGATTTTGCTTCCTCTGTCCCTATGTCAGGGCTGCTATTTTGCTGTGGCAAATTCTAAAGTAACACTCATTTTATTTCTTTAGCATCAATACAAAATGTTAACTGATTACCATATGGAACACAAGAACTCCATAACCAGATATCTTTTTCCTGTGTTTTAACAACTTAATGAGTTTATGATCCGTGAAGAGCACATTTCTTTTTAGTTGCGTTGCATTAGCCACTTATTTACCAAAACAGTTTGTCTTTGTGAAGTAGAAATATTCACATCACAGTCTAATACAGACAGTTTATTATTCATAAATATAAAATATTCAAAATATTCTGTAATCATAAGGTAATGATTGGTCAAAGCAAGTCTATTCCATGGAACTAAACTACTTCCTCACATGGATCTTACCATTTTGGAAATACTTTCATTCTGAAATGATTTTGATCCTACTGCAAGACTTCATTAAGATACCACACACTTTGATGAGAATTTACTATTAGGTTGAATCACTTTACCACTATTTTGTCATTTTTGACTGATAAGAGTGACATTTTCATTTGGTTCAACCTAATAGTTGTTCTCACCAAGAAAGTAAAATCTAAACTTGCTAACCTTGATTTTGATTTTTAAATTAAACAAGACACGAATCTAAGAGTTTCTCTATAAGCTGATGGGTAACATATGATTAACCGCTTTGCTTGGCTAGCACGATGATTTGAACTGATAAGTCAAGTGAACGGCATGTCCCAGGCCCACCAGGAAAACCACACAAGCAGCCAAAGAGCTTCATCTGTTGCCACAGCAGTGCCCTGTCAGTGAGCAAGTAGACAAGGGAAAAGAAACATGAGCGTGTCCTGTAAGCATTTGACAGAAGAGGTTGTAACTTGGCAACAAATTATGAACTTGCTAAAGGTCAAAACTTGGACTTGGCACTCATGCCTTACAGAACTCGCTTATCTAGATGTTTCAAAAGTATCTTCCAATGTGCACTGCTTATCAAATGGCAAGGCAAAAAACAAGGAACATTTGTTGCTCTATTTGCTCCAGTTTAGCAGTGCTGTTCTGGGACTGGGTAGCCAGGATATGGAAGGCAGCTCGCAGGGTCATGGTAAAGTGACTGAGTGAGCCTAACATAAACCAAGGGAAGCCTGGCCCTTCACATATGTCCTGGGCCATAGCAGAAGTATGGCATCAGTGTTGATATTTGGAATATCAGCAGATGGATTAAAATCACACTGGGCCCATTGTGAGCAAAAAGGAGCCCCAACATGGTAGAGATGATGGGTTTGGGAAAGCTATGGCCTGATGAGAGAATGAGCTCAGCATTGTCTGAGACAGGAGAGAGGTGAGTGCTCAGTGAGTCATCCATCATGAATGTGAAGAACAACACCCTGGGGGGGGGGGGGGGCAGGTGACATCACAGGGAATTTTGCTCAATTATTTTAATATTCCAGATTTAAGCATGCTATCCTAAAAAGCCAGGACAAATGCCATTCTGTGAGATAAGATAACATTGTATGTAGTCTGTTATAAGTACTCAGTCAATTCTCTTCTTACAAAGTCAAGAGTCAGTGAAAGATGCTCTATGTTGATACGTCTGTTTTATTATATATATATATATCTTAGGTTTTTCAAGCTGCATTAACAAAAATACCATAGACTGGGTGTCTTACACAACAAATACTTCTCATAGTTTTGGAGGCTGAGAAGTCCAAGGCAATGGCAGATTAAGTCTCTGGTGTCTAGTGAGGGTCTGTTTCCTGTGTGGAAATGTGGGAGAAGCGGCAAGAGAGCACTCTGGAGTCATTTTTATAAGGGCACTAATTTCATTCATGAGAGCTCTACCCCCATGACCTAATCACCTCTCAAAAGCCCCATCTCCTAATACCACCACATTGGGAGTTAGGATTTCAACATGTGCATTTTAGAAGACACAAACATTCAGTGTTCTCCACTGTAAACGTGTGTGTGTGTGTGTGTGTGTGTGTGTGTAAATTGTTCTATAGCAATAGGTCTACCTAGATATCAGCGGGTAATATAGGACTGTGAATGTCTATAACTGTTTATACCTTGGGGCACCTGGGTGGCGCAGTCGGTTAAGCGTCCGACTTCAGCCAGGTCACGATCTCGCGGTCCGGGAGTTCGAGCCCCGCGTTGGGCTCTGGGCTGATGGCTCAGAGCCTGGAGCCTGTTTCTGATTCTGTGTCTCCCTCTCTCTCTGACCCTCCCCCGTTCATGCTCTGTCTCTCTCTCTGTCCAAAAAATAAATAAACGTTAAAAAAAATATATATATATAACTGTTTATACCTTAAGCTGTACTAACTTTGGAATGTCTTTTGTGTCCATTTTAAACTAATAGCTCTTGATAGGGTATATATCCTCAATGGTATTTTCAAATAGTACTTGCTTTATAGCTATTTGATGTGTCAGAGAATGATAAGTTGAATACAAACAATTCAGGGTATTTAGTGAATAAATCTATAGATTTGTGGTTTTGCAATCCAATATGAGTTTCAAATACTTTCTGTAACACAAGGCTTTATACTTCCTGTTTGAAAGTTGGCATGTCCAAGCACTGGTTTTACCCATTTGCTATATCTCTGCTAATTTTCAGGGGTGAAATGCAAGACTGAATTGAAAAAAAAAACACATTAAAAAATCTTTAACGTATTTAGCGAACTAGGCTTAAAAATATCAATGAAGCAATAAAGTTTAACTATTGAAACTGAAAGTTTTGTATGCAGAAACAAGGCAATGTTATCAGATAAGATCCAAATAAATAAAATCTTAAGAAGATTCAAATAAAATCTTAATAACATCTTTTAAAAGAGCATTTCATGTAAGAGAATTGCCTTTCCACAGACTTTAAAAAAAATTACATGAGAAGCTGCTACTGGCTTTTCAGTCCCCAAAAGAGTAAGAAGAGTTATAGGAAAGTTATGATGGTGGCTGCTTTTGTGACTGACTTATGTTTGCATGTACGTGGAAAGAACAGAGAATATGGAAAAACTCTGTCATCACTGGAGGCTCTGTGGTTGGGGAAGGAGCATTACAATGGATTTGTTAGGCTTGTAGAATGATATCCTACATGTGCCTACTATGGTATAGAACTGTGCTAGGTACTAAGGTTGATGAAAAACAAAAATCCAAGGCCCTGTCTTCAACAAATACATGGCCTCGCTAAGTATACAACACTGGTAGGCATGGAAAAATTGTTATCAGCAGAAGTTATTAAATGAGTAGTGTTGGGGCAAAAGTCAGAGGAGACAGCACTGAAGTCTTGATGAGAGAGGAGGGCGTTGGCAGGTGGAGGACTGTGCCAGCCTGGGAAACAGTTGGAGATGTTGTAGGGAGGAGGCTCAGGAGAAGGGGCAAAGTCAGAAAAGCCAAAGAAGGTTTACTGGGTTCAGTAGGCAATCAGCATGACGAGGTTAGAGGCTTAATGCACGGAGTGAGTAGAAATGACCCTGGAGAGTCTCATGCCAGACCGTGGAGGTCACGAGTGCCAGGCTAAGGAGTTGGAATCTTCCTGTGGGCATTGGGGAATCCGTGAAGGCTTTTGAAGAAAAAGTCACCAGGATGAAAGTGGATTTTGGGAAAACCATGCCAGAAGTGGTGCAGTGGAAGAATTGGACTGGGAAAAATTCAGGGTAGGATACCTGGAAGAAAGATTTCGCAGGAAGAATCAACAGGGTTAATAGGATGCAGGTGATGGTAAGAGAGAGAGACATCACAAATGATTTTCAGACTTTGAAGTGGGGTCTCCAGTAACAGAATCTAAAACCACACACACACATTCCCTAGGGAAAATTATTTTCGAAGGAAGACAATTATCTTATACAAGGTAGGTCTGGGGTTAGCATGGGACAAGTCACTAAGAAGGCCCCACACAGCACTGGAAATGTGAGTTTAGGGTGTGGAAGACTAAGGTAGTGAGTACAGGTGTTGTTATGTATTTAAATGGGAAATATGCCTGAAGCCCAGGAAGTCCCCTTCTCCAGAGTCCTCTAGAAGGAGAAATGTAGAAAGCGAAGAGCAAAAAGCTGAAGATTGAACATCAGGGCATTTCTGCCTTTGAGGTCAATGAAGAAAAATAGAGTCAAGGAGGAGATGGAAAAATAAAGGCTAGAGACTGAGAAGGAGAAGCGAGGAGGTATCACAGAATCCAAGAGAGGGTTTCATAAAAACCTCCCCCAAGTTCAAGGAAAGATGATAGAAACAAAGGTCACTGAATTGGGTGCTCAGCAGGTCTTAAAGGTCTGTGCAAAGCAAGAGAGCTTGGAAGTGAAACTTCAGGCCTCAAAGAAGGACAGTCTGGCCTTGTGCCCATCTACTGTGCAGCCACATGTAGCTACTGACCAGGAGTGTGCCTAGTCAGCCTGGATATGCTGTAATCATAGACGACATGCTGGTTTCAAAGAAGCAGTATAAAAAAGAAGAATGTGAAGGATCTCATTAATAAAATTTAAATATTGATTGCATGTTGAAATGATAATATTTTGAATATTTGGGGTAAATAAAATATGCTGCTGAAATTATTTTCACCTTAAAATCTTTAAATATGGTTACTAGAAAATGTACTTAAATTATATTTCCATTGGATTTTGCGGATCTAGACCTTATAGGGAAGCTCGCTAATATAGGCACTAACATAGCTCGGGGAGGTACACCAATCATATACGCTTTAACAGTTAAGTGCATTCACCCAGCCTGAAGTCTTTCAGAATGTGTTTTCCATTTTGTGAGTGTATTCCTGTATATTGTGACCAGTGTATATTACAGTGATCCATTTGTTTATTTTATCCAAAAGTTAGGTTATTCCATCTTACTGAACATTTGGCTCTTTTTTTCAACCAACAGATGATGCTGCAGCTGACAGTCGCAGAACTTACACTCTAACTGATTATTTAAAAAATACTTTTAGGGTGAAATTCTACTCCTTGCGGTGGGTTTCAGGTAAGGACTTTTTTTGGGAGGGGACAGATTTTTATGCTTGTGCTCATTCTAGTTAGGTTGTGGGGCACTTTTGTGGCCCTGAGAAGATATCCTTGTTTGGTTAAACCACATAGGAGAGTTGTTTTGTTTGTTTGTTTTTTTCTCCTTAAGCGTGCAAAGAGAAATAAAACCTTAGTATTTTTTTTGATACATACTATAAAAAGTTAAAAGTGAATTGAAACCTTGACAGTAACGATGGGGAAATGGATGCATACTAGTGTAATATCCATCATTTAATGTTTCTCTGACTTACAAATGCTTATCGAGTACTTGTGTGAATGTAAACATTAAGTTTTTACTGGATAATTTTTAGCTGATGAAGATATTTAATCATAACTTGAAATACTGATCTGACCATTTTCTTTCTTTAGATCACGATTATCTCTACAAACAAGATAATAATATCTTGCTATTCAATGCTGAATATGGAAACAGCTCCATTTTCTTGGAGAACAGTACATTTGTATGTTTAATCGCATAATTCATTCCTACTTTAAGGATAAATTCTGGGGATTTTTTTTTTCATAACCTTTCAAATCATGAGTACTATCATTTCTCATCTGTTGAACTCTCTCTGCAGCATATGGCACAGTGGATCTTTCTCTTCTTCTTGGAATGCTCCCTGCCTTGGCTACTTTTTAATCTCCCTTGACGATTCTTCCTCCTCTGCCCATACTCCTCAGTGTAAGTGCCCCTCAGGGCTCTGTCTTCACTTGCTGGCCTCTGTCCCCACTTGGCACGCTCTCCTTCTGTGAACTTCATACACTTCCACAGCATCAGGGCTCTCCTTTTCACCTTGACTCTTGAATGCACACCTTCAACACTAACCTCCTGCCAAGATCGAAATCTTTTATTTCTAGTAGCTTGCTTGCTCCTGTCCACCCATGGCCTCAAGGTATTTTAAATTCAGTATCCCAAGTTAAACTAGTTATTTCCCCTTGACTCTCCCAGCAAACTGAAAGCACCCTATTCCTCTTCCTGAGTTCCCCATCTTGGTACGTAATGCTCTCCTCTGAGTCACTTAGGCTAGAAAATGAAATTCTACTCTTTAAATCCTCAGAATCCTCTTTGATTCCTGTGTGACCCCACCCCCATATTTAGCTATTCAACAAACCCTATCATTTCTCCCTCTGCAATGTCAAGTACCCCTCAGATTTCTGTTTCCACTGTAGAGTCCTGGTTCAAGGTCTTTTTCATCTGTGCGAGTGAGTATTCTAGCTTGTGTCCCTATCTCCATTCTGTAGATGAGACCATTGTATTGCCCAAGTCTAGGGCTGATGCAACCCTACTCTCTCATGTCAGATATCGTGTCAACCAGAGCATCTTTGTAAAGACAGATAAGATTCTATCACATCCATGTGCAAAAAGTCATTTATAGTTCCACTTTTTATATTTCAGTCCAAGCTATTTTTTGAATTTTACATCCTCCCACCTTATATATTTTCTGATGTACCCTGTACTGTGTCCAGGTTATGCCTAATCTCTGGATAGTCTCTTAATACGCATGCCCTTTCACACATCTGGTGTTTTGCTCATGCTCTTCCCCCTACTGGGAAATTTCTCTCTCTTTTCCTGATCCCTACCCTCATGGTGGTCTTTCGTTGGTTGGAATTAATCCTTCCCTCTCTGGTTCTCTAACCCCGATCACCATACACCTTGCACAATGGTCATTTGTGTCGGGGGATGTGCCATTTCTGGGAGCTCCCAAGGCATGAGCCACATGTCTAGAACCATACCTTGTACATAGTAATTACTCAATAATGACTGTTAAATGAAGCTGTTCAATTGTTCTTTTTTCTATCTGCTTGACAGGATGAATTTGAACATTCCATAAACGATTATTCGGTATCTCCTGATGGACAGTTTATTCTCTTAGAGTACAACTATGTGAAGGTAAAAGAAATGCTGTCTTACTATGACATTTAAAGAACCCTGTGAACCCTATGAGTATGTTACTTTATAACTGATTTCAAGTTCACGAATATTTAAGATTAACACCTAAGTAATATAATAGGCACTAAAATCTCATTAATCCAGCATCAAAAGGAGCAATAGCCATTCTCATTCATAAAGGGTAAGTCCAACAACTGTTTTCAAAGCAGTCTATTTTTTGGTGTTTTCAAATACTAAAAAGTACAAGTAATACATTATAGATATAAAATACAAGTTAAAATAGAACTTATAATTTAAATTGTTTGACTTGCACATCCAGTAACAGAACCCCTTATTTCCTTTGTCTCAGCTTTATATATAGTAAACTCTCAGTAAGTATTTGCTTTAGAAAGAGTCATACTTCCTCTCCTCCAGAAGAGACTCTGCAGGGTGGTTCAGATCACCTCCCAGCTTCCAGGTCCTACCATATACAAACTATTCTAAAGGGGGAGCCTCAGCTCAAAATCAGAGTCTCACACACTCAGGAAAGCTTAATCACATATTCTCTTCACGTTTAGAATGGCTACAAATTGCCAGTAACTTTAACTGCAGCTTTTTATTTACTTTTATTTTTTCTAATGCTTATTTGAGAGAGCGAGATGGTGAGTGGGGGAGGGGCAGGAAGCAAGAGAGAGAGAGAGAGAGAGAATCCTAAACAGGCTCAGCACTGTCAGCACAAAGCCCAATGCGGGGCTCGAATCCATGGACCATGAGATCATGACCTGATCCCAAATCAAGAGTCAGATGCTTAACTGACTGAGCCATCCAGGCGCCCCTTAACTGCAGCTTTCTAATTATTCCTGGATTTGACAACAGTTGTCAAGTATAGGAAGTCTTAAGACTTGTAGGAAAGATTAAAAACCTGTAGGGATATTCTGCATTGAAAGCAAAATACAAAGCTGGGGATCCCCACTTCTGCCTTTTTATTCTAGAATAAATAATAAATACTGAGCAGCCTTATCTCACACCCCAATGCTTCTTCTATACTCAGGCCAAGTAAACCCCATCCCCTACTCCATTTCCCATTTCAATATGGTGGCTCTCAATCATAATATTTACCCTGGATTCACTGTGTCCAGCTCCATTTCCTGGACATGAAGACTCTCTGACTCTGTTCTGCTAAACCCATAAAGTAGGAGCCAATCAGAATCTTAGGCCAACTTTAACACATCTGTTCCCAATAATGGGTTGTTCATTTAATTCAGTGGTTTTTATTGCTCTCTATAGATTAAAATCACTTGAGGAGCTTTTAAAAATTCCCAGTGGCCAGATCCAATCCCCAGATTCATAAATTATAGTGTCTGGAGTGAAGATGGCATCCATGTTTTTTTTTTAATGGGCATATTATTTTAATGAGCAAAGGGCTGAGAACAACTGAATACAATTGCCCATGTTAAGGACAAACATAAAGGTTAAGGTAGAAACAGAAAGGTAAATACCAGCTCAATTTACTATTTGGCCAAGTTCAATAAGTGCTATATGATGTATACTAACAGATGTATTTCACTGGTAGACCTTAGTTGGGCAACCATCATTGGTAATTTGTATCTGCCTTGTCACTGTAGTTTATGTATGCATTTAACTGCTTTTGCTGTTTTTCTGGTATTTCCTTCATTCTGCTGCCATCCATGTTTTTCAGGCAGTATCTACAGGACTCCTTTTAAAAACTAAGTTAGATCATGTCATGCCTATGTTTGAACCCTCATGATCAGTGATTTGCCATCCCTTGCAGAATGAAACACAGACTTTAACCACAGCATCCTCAGAAGCCTATGTGATTAGACCTCAGTCTGCCCTCGCTAACCCAACTCCTACTACCTTCTCTGGACTCACCATCTCAGCCAGTACTTCTCACCCCTGCCTGAACCTTACAATCACCTATGGAGGTTTTTAAAAATACAGATGCCTGCAGCCTACCCCACACCAACTAGTTCAGCATAGTGATGGGTGGGGCCCAGGCATGGGTAGATTTAAGGGCTCCCAGGTAATTCAGTGATCCAAAGAACTTTTAGGTACACCACTCTTCATTTTTCACAAGCATCATTCATTCTCCTCTAAGGGCCAAACTATTTGCTATTGCTTCATTCTGGAACGTTCTTCCCCTGATTATCATATGGTACTCCCTTTTTAGTAAATTCAAGTCCAAGCTTTCTTGGATTGCTTTATCTAACTTGGCCCTCTGCCACTCTGTTCTCCCACACTTCACCATTCACTCCCTACCACATTAGCTTATTTTACTTTCTCCATACCTTTGACTGCAGAGCACTAAATTACAAGATTATTCAAAGTAGAGCACTCCATCTTCTCTTTTACTTCTTAGAATGTCTGATAGAATTTTCTACAGCATACATGTACAACGTGTAGTAATCTCTATTCATTGCCTAATGCTCCGGACAGTAATAGTTGCATCATCTATCACATGTTGACAATATTCCAGTTGACTCATCAGGTCTCAGGATATCTGAGAAAAGTTGAGTTTTATTCTATTTCCTTGGAAGTCTACTGTGCAAAGTTCTTTAGATTTTACTCCATGGCTTCTCCATGACTGAACTGAGCGCATTTCAAAAGAGCAATTATTATTTCTACGTTGTGGCTGTGAGCAAATAAGTGAGTGAATGAGTGAAAACATAAATTCATAAGTACTGTACGGCCTGGTATGTATGTTTTCCTAACATCTCCCCTTGCTGCTGAATGCTCCAGAGGTAATAGTAGCATCACCTATCACATATTGACAATATTCTAGGAGCCCTGCTTAGCACTTCACATGCATTCTCATGAACCTCTCTTAAGATTGTTACTGACATTGTCCCCATGTTCCTAAAGAGAAAATTGAACCTTAGAAAGAAACTTGCCTGATATTACATAATGGAAACTTGTCTTAGTGCATTTGGGCTGCTGTAACAATACCACAGATGGGGTGGGTTAATACCAGATTTATTTCTCATAGTTCTGGAGGCTGAGACAGAGGTCCACGGTCAAGATAGGTCAAGAGGTCAAGGTGCTAGCAGATTCAGTGTCTGGTGAGGACCTGCTTCATGGAACACAGTTGGCCATCTTCTTTGTGTCCTCAAATGGAGAATGCGGCATGGAATCTCTCTGGAGTCTCTATTTCAACAAAACAAAACATGCCTTATTTATTCTTGAGGGAGAGAGAGAGCATAAGCTGGGGAGGGACAGAGACAGAGGGGGACAGAGGATCCTAAGTGGGCCCTGTGCTGACACCAGAGAGCTCCATGCAGGGTTCAAACTCACAAACCATGACCTGAGCTGAAGTCGGCTGCTCAACCAGCTGAGCCACCCAAATGCCCCTGGAATTTCTTTTATAAGGGAACTAATCCAATTCAAGAGGGTTCCACCCTCATGACCTAGTTACCTCCCAAAGGCCCACCTCCAATACCATCACACAGGGGGATAGGATTTCAACGTGTGAATAACAGAGGGTGGGCGACAAACATTATAGCCAAACTTGAATCCAGGTTAGAAGACTCCAAAGCCTGTGCTTTTCACAATAATCTTTCCCATCTTTGGCCTTCGGCTTCTCTTTGCTATGATGCTTTTGTAACCGCTGCTCTGTGTGGCAGTTTTCTGCCATCGAGACTTGGTCTAACAATCACTTTTTCATAGGCCTCTCTCCCTCTCCACGTCCTAATTTATGATGCCTGCCTCTCCCCACCTACATCTATTATATCTCTTGAGATTCTTTTCTCATATTTACTTGTCCATATCCCCCATTCAACTCTGAGCTCCTCAAGGACAGTGAGCCTTTCTCAGCCAGTAATGCCTGACAGAGGATAGCCGCTAATGTTTATAACCTAAATAGGGGGATGAGTCTGTTTCAACGATGAAGTGAACACCCCAGACATTTTAGGTTTCCTTTTGCAACTCATGATGGATCTGTCATCCTGAGTGATCTCAAACCTTCTTCAACCTCTTTTTAAGCCTGTAGCACACCGTTTGTCTCTCGCAGATAGAGCATTCAGAGGTTTCCCAGAAACAAGCATGGATTGTGTCAAAATAATCCAAGATTTTATTTTATTTTTTTATTTTATTTTTTTTTTCAACGTTTATTTATTTTTGGGACAGAGAGAGACAGAGCATGAATGGGCGAGGGGCAGAGAGAGAGGGAGACACAGAATCAGAAACAGGCTCCAGGCTCTGAGCCATCAGCCCAGAGCCCGATGCGGGGCTCGAACTCACGGACCGCGAGATCGTGACCTGGCTGAAGTCGGACGCTTAACCTACTGTGCCACCCAGGTGCCCCAAAATAATCCAAGATTTTTAAAAAAAAGTATGACTCACAAAAGTTAGAGACTTAATACATAATTGTTGGCATGAGAGGATAGGAGGGTGATAAATGATAAGTGGGAAATATTCTTCAAGGTCAGAAACTCTGGCTTGTGTCTCAGCTCTGCCATTATACAAACTGGGTATCCTTGAGCTATCCATTTTGTTTATTTCATTCTCACAGGTAAAATTTGATTTTTATATCAGTTTGGTTTATTTATTTATTTTTTTTAGTTTGATTTATTTACTTTCAGAGAGAGAGAAAGAGAGCAGAGGAAGGGCAGAGAGGGGGAGAGAGAGAGAATCCCAAGCAGGCTCCACACTGTCAGCGGAGAGCCTGATGTGGGACTCAAACCCACAAATCATGAGATCATGACCTGAGCCAAAACAAAAAATTGGATGCTTAACCCACGGAGCCACCCAGGTACCCCTGGTTTGGTTTATTTCTTGAACACAGACTATGTGGCTTGTGCTAGACAAGACTCCAGGTATTTAAAGATGAATAAAACACAATTTCTTTCATCTAGGAATATGGTAGGGAAGACAGACATAAAGACATGTTTTAATGTGTACATGCATTCACATAAAACATAATTTTTCATAAATTCAAATCTGTGTATATATATGTTATCTTCAGTCTTACCTTTTTTTCCTCTTATGCCTGGTTCTCTACTTCTCTCCACCCCCATCTTTTCCCCAGGTATCACATGTTAAGAATCGTGTGTGTGTGTGTGTGTGTGTGTGTGTGTGTGTGTGTGTGTGTATTATACTATCCAATCATTCTGTGAAGATATATATTTTTTAGTTATTGCTTATTCCATAAAAAATAAAATCCTACTTTCCATACTTTTCTGTAAATTGCATTTCTCATTCAATGATACCACGTGGAACTTCTTCCAAGGATTCTGGTATAGTTCTACTTCGTTTATTTTTAAATTAACAGACTTAATTTTTTTTAGAATAGCTTTAGATTTATAGAATATGAGTGGAAAACACAGAGTTCCCATATACTCCCTCATCATCCCCCACTTCTGTCCCACTTTCCCCTATTATCAACATTTTGCATTAGTATGGCACATTTGTTGCAATTGATGAGCCATTATTGATGCATTATTATTAACTAAAATCCACCGTCTACATTAGGGTTCATTCTTTATGTCGTACATTCTATGGGTTTTGGTATATCTATAAAGTATAATGACATGTATCCACCATTACAGGATTATATGGAATATTTCACTGTCCTAAATATCCTCTGTGCTCCAGCTCTTCGTCCCTTCCTTCCTCCAAACTCCTGGCAACAACTGATCTTTTTACTGTATCCATTAGTTTGCCTTTTCCAAAATATCATGTGGTGGAATTATACAGTATGTAGCCTTTTCAGATTGGCTTCTCTCACTTAGCAATAGGCATGTGAGGGTCCCTCCATGTCTTTTTGTGATGTCATAGCTCATTTCTTTTTACTGCTAAATAATATTCCAGTGTCTGGATGGACCACAGTTTGCTCACCCATCCCCTACTGGAAGACATCTTGGTTCTTCTAAGTTTTGGCAATTATGAATGACACTACAAATTTGTAGGGTTTTTAGATATGTGTGAGTTTTCAACTCATTTGGTTAATAACACGGAGTTTGCTGGTAAAGTTATTTGGGTTTAGAGTTTCCTTTGTGCAAATATTTTTATTGATTGATTCAATGTGTTTATTAGATATGAGACTTCACAGATTTTCCATTTTTTCTTGTCTCAGTTTTGATAACTTAATTTTCAAGGAATTTGCCCCTTTTTTAACTTTTATATTTATTGGCCCCCCAAAAAATGTTTGTAATATGGTCTTGAAATCTTAAATTTTTTTAATGTTTATTCATTTTTGAGAGACACAGAGTGTGGGGCGGGAGGGCAGAGAGAGAGGGAGACACAGAATCCGAAGCAGGCTCCAGTCTCCGAGCTGTCTGCACAGAGCCCAATGCGGGGCTCTAACTCACGAACCATGAGATCGTGACCTGAGCTGAAGTCGGACACTCAACCGACTGAGCCACCCAGGTCCCAAACAAGATGGCTTTTTTCTTTTCTTTTCTTTTCTTTTCTTTTCTTTTCTTTTCTTTTCTTTTCTTTTCTTTTCAGATTTTTATTTTATCTTATATTTAGTAGGCTCCGTGCCCAACATGGGGCTTGAACTCAGGACCCCAAGATCAAGAGTCTGTGCTCTACTACTGACTGAGCCAGCCAGGTGCCCAGGTCTTAAAATCTTTTAATCCCATTTTTCATTTCTAATATTGGTCATTCACTGGTCTTTTTTTTTTCCCCCTTACTTTTACTGTGTTAGCAATTTTATTCATCTTTTCAAAGAACCAGTTTTGGGCTTTGTTGATTTTTTTTTCTCTACTGTTCATTTTCTGTGTGATTACTGATTTTACCTTTATTGTTTCTTTTCTTCTCATTTATTTGGATTTGGTTCGCTTTTCATATTTTAGATATTTGATATCGTTGTTTAAAATATTGATGATATATATTCCAGTGTTAATATATATTACCAGGTGGCTTTCAAAAAAGTCTGTAACACTTTGTATTTTCATGATCAATGTAGGAGAGTATTTCTCCACATCATCACCAGCAATAAAACTATAGATCTTTGAAATATTTTGTAAATAAGATGGTTGAAAAGTGAAAATCTGCATTTTCTTAAACAGGTGGACTTAACATGCTATGGTAAATGCTAGGAGTAATGTTTACCAGGGAGTAGCATGTGGGGAGCACTGTGACCCCAAGAAGTTTCCTTGGCAGGGGTGAAGCCAGAGCTAGGTTACAGGTGAGGTCCTGAGGAGTTTGTACCAGATGGTCTCTGAGAATCTCTTCCTAATTCTCAAATTCTAAGGATTGAGATAGGGAACCACAAAACGTGACACAGAATTATGCAATTTGTTATATTACTTTACATCTTCTCTTATGTGCCTATATCAAGTGGCTGAACTATCAAGGATCACAGGAGCCTGAAATGTCTGTTTTCTTTTACAGCAATGGAGACATTCTTACACAGCTTCATATGACATTTATGATTTAAATAAAAGGTCAGTGACTTCCTCATAAAAGCTATTAAGCTTTTTTAGTGTAATAATACTTTTTTGAAAAGAAGAAATCCCACTGTGATTTGTTCATTTGGTAATGTTTCCTTTTATCTTTTTTTTTCAGGCAGCTGATTACAGAAGAGAAAATTCCAAACAACACACAGTGGATCACGTGGTCACCAGAGGGTCATAAATTGGTTAGTGAGTCTCTTCTGTTTTCAGAGAAACATAGTGGCTCAAAGGTCTGACAAGATGCAGAAGCTACTTTCCCTGATACAGAACAGACACTTAGGAAGCAAATACTTCACTATCAAATAGAGTGTTATTGCCTAAAATAGCATTTTTCTGGTCTTACACAGTAAATACGGTTCCTAAAAGTTTCTGAACTGCTACTGGGGAATTGTCTACATACTGGAAAAATGCTTTTAAACTCCTCAATTCTATTTTCTGTTGTACTGAGTTTGTTGTTGTTTTGTTCGTTTGTTGAGGTGTACCTGCTTCTTGCTCGTTCTGTGACCTTCTCTCTGTCACTATAGATATACCTTCATGTTCTGTGGTGCTAGGAGAATGGCAGAAGTCCAAAAGAAACTGACCAGGAGGCGGGATGTTCATTTGTAGATGGAACTCTCCATTCTGACATGCAACCACACTCCCTCAACCCCCAGCCCCCAGAAAGCAATGCGAAGCAGGCATCATTGTGTGAGAGTGGTCAGCCTCCTGGGTCTTTCTCATGTACTTCATTCAGCATGCACATGGTGGTGGTTGTAAGCTGTTTCTAATATGTGAAGAGTGTCTTTAGAGTTATTTGGAGGTTATAGCTGTATACTTAGCATCTTTAAAATGTGAGGAGGATAGAAAAGGACTCTTTATCTTGCTCAAATTGAATAACCCAAGGTAGTCATCACATTTGCATACTTCATTGTTTGAGGATAAAATATTTGATAGATATTTTTTAACTCTAGGATAAGATATATTATAGCAGGTTATTACTTATTAATCTCTTTTTCAATATTTCTAGGCATACGTTTGGAAAAATGATGTTTATGTTAAAAATGAACCAAATTCATCAAGTCATAGGATCACCTGGACCGGGGAAGAAAATGCAATATATAATGGAATAGCAGACTGGGTTTATGAAGGTAGAGACTTTAAAGCTTTTTCAAATTTGAAAGTCTGTAAGGTTTTTTTTTTTAATAGTAAAACATTTCTTTTAAAATGGAGAAATTCAATGGTATTCAAAATAAGTTGCATTTCTTTTAAATGTCATCAAATCTCTTTAGCACTGACAATGCCAGGTGTCCCACAGCACAAGGATTTCTTAGCAGTAGCTAGTTTTGCCTGTGTCCTCATTGTCTCTCAATGCCCCTATTGTCTTCTGTCTCCTCCTACAAAGGGCCTTTCTGTATAGGTAGTTTTTCTGCTTTACTGGGGCATAAAAGCTTCCAGATTAACATCAGATGTTTCTCTAACTGGGCCTACCTAACCCAGAGTTACTGAGGAAAGCTAAATACTCCCACAGCATTCCAAGAGCTGACAAAATATTGTCTGGAGGTTGGAGACTAGAGGAGGAAGAAAGCATCTGTTTTACAGAGGATTTGTGTTCATTTGAACTTGGACAAATCATAATTTCCTGTTTTTAAAGAAGGAAAAAAATAATTAGAAAGGCTTAGAGGACAAAATGGGTAAAAAAAAAAAAACAGAACTAAAAATATTAAAAAAGGATTAGTCTTCCTTTTAGGGTAGAGTTTTAGAAAATATTAACAAGACATTAACAAGAAAATATTAACAAGACAGTTGCCAAGGTACAAGGCCATTTTGAGACTGTTCCAAACTGTTTGCGAGGTTGCCTCATGCTTATTAAGTGCCCATCCTTAGTTCATCCTATGAGTTTTTCCTCATAGTTAAAAAAAATAAAATAGTTTTTCTTCATGACGTAATATTGGTTCTTACCCAGTTCAAGTCCAGTTCCACTAAATGGCTAATGTTACAACAACAAAAATCACTTTAAAAGAAAGATAAATCCCCATGGCCCATAAATAAGATTTGATTAAAACTGATAATGAAATTTACTTAGCGATTGAAAAACATCTTTAACACCTGTTGGACAGCTTGGCACAACCTGAAGGACTCCCAGAGTGGACACTAGGTAAAGCCTCTTCCCAAAGCTGCGACTTGACGCTTCCTTGTAACATCGGAGTATATCTCTAAGATAAGAACACACCTAATACTAATGTCCTTTCTAACCTAGAGAATAGCTGGAAATATCTCATTTTGCATGTTTATGACAAGCAAAGGAATGGCTTCCCGGTTCCACTGTGGGCCTATCTCTAGAAAATGGGACTTAAGAGTTCCTACAGGGAAATTCCTACAATTGGTTTTGTATATTTATGAATGATCCGTACTTGGAAAGGGCACACTTGCTTCTCTGTATATTGGATCCACCCTCCCATTAGAGCCCCGGTCTCCACTGCAGCCATGATGACTTGTGGAGTATAAGATTGAAAGAGTATGTTCTGAGAGTCTATAGGTTCATAAGGAAAAGAACAAACAAAGCTGCAAGGTGTAGACAGGGCCACGTGCTGTATCATGGAGGGACACTCACAGAGTAGCTGACCATCTGGAATATGTGTCCCTTGCCCCACCCCCTGTTCCCAAATGGCTTCCTCTCTCAATTTCCCTGTGTTTTCACTTTGCCTTATTTCATGATTCTCCAATTGATTATTACCATAGTTAATAGGTGTCTTCTTTTGTAAAAATGATAATACTTTATCTTCTAGTATGAAGTTAATTACATGACATTGACTCTGAAGTATGAGTGTAGTTTACCTAACCTCAGGGTGAGAATGAGAATTTTGAGAGCAAGGATGAAAAGGGACAGAGAAAGAAATAAATTTGGAAGATGGAGCACTCCTTACCCCTCAAGTAGTCGTGCTGACAGTGGGGATGTGGATAATTGAGTGCAATTCACGCTGAGTGCCAGTCACCTGTGAGGTGCTGCGTCAGGTTCTAGAGACGCAGGGACAGATGCTAACCAACTACTGCTGTCAAGGAACTCTGCCCAGAGAGGAAGACAAAGTTGCCAGGGGATAATCATCACAGAGTGAATTGACTGACCTATTCAGGGGAGGGCACTGGGTTCAGAGAGTACATAAGGAAGGTTGGAGAGGCTGGACAGGAGGTATCACGGGATAGTTGAGGGAAGTCATGGGGGGGAGAGGTTGCCATAGACACTTGTGCTCACAGCCCGCTTTGTATCAGGAAGGGCTGGAAATCTGTTCCTTCCTTTGTTATTCTCCCTTCTTCCTACTATTCATTCTCAGCTCTTTGAGTTTGACCAGAAGTAGTTTTATAATAATGGTTTTAACACATCACGATATGGAAAAATATGTTCTGTATTTACAAATAACTACCAATTCAAAACACAGAACACTCCCTGCTATCTGTACTTAAAAACATTTTTAAAAAACCATAGCCTTGCTGTAATTATATTCATTTTATGTAATTGCATCTTGATCTTAGACTAGAACCAATGGGTAGAAGCACAAGGAAGGAGACATCAACTCAGTATATGAAGAAGTTCTCAGTAGAAACCCCTTGACCTGGACTCACAAGTCCTGTACCCTTATTCTTGTCTCTGGCAATTATTTCAGTCTAACCCCCTCAGTTGCCTTCTCTGTACAATGGGATATGAATAGACTCACCTAAAGATCTTCGTCATGACTGTATCAGATAAGTGTTTCTTAAATTCTAAACTGCTATGCAAAAGTAACTTAATGACATAGGTATAAAACAAAGCGCGGCAGGCTGCCTTACCGAGGAGGTTGTCTCTTTCTTGGAAGAGCTGGAATAGGCATGGATGGACATAGAGCATGAAGGTGAAAAGCATGGATTCAAACCAGACAAGTCTGGATTCATTCTTGACTCTCTCAGTTATTGGCCACATGACCCTGGGCAGATTACCTATTCTCTTGAAGCCTGTCTATCTCTTTGTTCATCTGCACAGGAAGCTACTGTGAGGATTAACTGAAATAATAGATGTAGGTTGCTTATCAGTGTCTGGCACATGGTTAGCACACACTGGATGCTAGTGGCTCATCATGATAATTATTACATTTTGTTATGACTACTGTTGTTTCTGTCACTGGTACTACTATTAACCGTTATTATTATTGAAAACAAGCATTGGGAAGAAACTTGTAAAAAGGCTTCAGGAATCAGAAAAGTGATTGGGGCATGTGCTAACTCTGAGATTCAAGTCTCTATGCTTTTGCTTTTACCTTTACACCCACAGCAGAACATGAGATTTGTGGATTAAATCTATATAAAGAGGAGCGCCTGGGAGGCTCAGTCAGTTAAGCGTCTGACTCTTGATTTTGGCTCAGGTCATGATCTCAAAGGTGGTGAGATAGAGCCCCTTGCTGGGATCCCGCTTGCGATTCTCGCTCCCTCTTACTCTGCCCCTCCCCACTGCGTGTGCACGTGCACATGCTCAGTCTCTCTCAAAATAAATAAATTTTTAAAAAATCTACATAAAAGACTAGGAGTCTCTATCTCTTCTACCTGAGCCCTCTGTAAAAGAGGTTTTGGCATTTTAAGAGCCAGAGATTGGAAGTCCCAAGAATAGACTCCACAATCAACATAGGAAGGAACTACATTTGCCAGAGAATGAGTCCAACAGTGTTCTGGAGAGCAAGACCTTTCCTTTCATTTGCCTCCCTCTTTGACCCTCTTCTCTCACCATCAATGGATACACCAGAGGAGTGTGTTAATCCATGGGAGTCTTTAGTTTCTAGCCTAAGTGAAGGAGGTATTTCTTGATAGGGGTCTCACGGAGCTCCTTGTCATTCTAAATTCATCCTTCCCACACCTTGTTTGTGCCAAGAGTAGTAAAGTGTGGGCACCATATTAGTTTGATAGTCTGGAGCCACACACCACCCACCAGTACCCTGCGGGCTCAGTACAAACTGAGCCCAGTTGGGGAGAGTATGCTGGCATGTTGACTGTTTGAAAATTAGAAAGGAGAATCAGCCCCTTGTGTGAAATTTACTTTTAGTACGTTTTGCGGCATAAATTTAGAGGATTATAAGATAAAGAAAAAAAATGCAGAGCTTATATTAAATATTGTGTGCTAAAATATTCTAAAATGGTCCAACGGGTTACTTATTTTCACAATCCAGATCTATCCTTGAAGATTTTATTTTTATTCATTTGTATTACTCTGAATTTGGAAGCCCAGCAAATGCAAAATGGTTCATTAGTTGAACTCTACTGTAATTACTAAAGCTAATGAGAACAATATTTTGAATGCCAAAGCCAATTTATCAGCTACTTCTTGTAACAGAACAATTTATGTCTTTTTTCAGAGGAAATCTTCAGTGCCTACTCTGCTCTGTGGTGGTCTCCAAAAGGCACTTTTTTAGCATATGCCCAATTTAACGACACACAAGTCCCACTTATTGAATACTCTTTCTACTCTGATGAGTCACTGCAGTACCCAATGACTATGCGGATTCCATATCCAAAGGTCTGTACTCCCATTCGCATGGTGGTTCCGTGATTTGATGGGAAGAGAATGGTTTCATTTAATCCTTTCCTGCTAATGAAAATATTGTCAGTCTCTCTTCAACAGCTTGCTGTGATTACTCTTGCTGAAGTCAACAGCATCTGGCAATTTTAAAGTATTTTTATTATCCCAGGAAAGAGTGTGATTTAAGGTTTTGTAATTTCTCCAAAAACTTTGAGGAATGACAAGCCGAAAAAGATGGGGGAAATGCTTTTGAAAGAGGTAGGGGGAATAAAAACGTTTCAGTGGAGGAAAAGAGAGGCTGTCACTGAATCACAAACTCATCTTATTTGTAGAAGTTGGAGTGTGCCCTCGATGAAGTTGAAAAGCTCGGTTATGTATCAGGTTGTATTGCTAATTGACAGACACATGACTAGTTTCGGTGATTCTAGTATAGATTTGGCCCTAATGTAAATTTCACACGTCCTGCATTTGGAATAATAGTGTCACATCTTGGTTTTCAAGGCTGTTCTCTCCCCTCCGGGATGCATGCTTATGATAATTGAACAGCTCTGTTAAGCAGTGTAAGCTGAGGAAGAGGAGGATTTAGAAGGCAACCAGGATTCTTCACCAGTATCATAATATTAATGGCCACAGTATCATCCATAGGAAAATCTAATAGTAAATGTTTTTGCTGTAAGCAACTTGGGAAAAGGGATTTTTATTTTTACCAACTCACTCAATTTGCTTCATGAAGAGCTGCCATTTTAGGAAGACAGAGGAAGTTAAAAGAAAAAAAAAGATCAGAGACTAAATATAGAGATGTATTTTCAGTGGAATGTTATTTTTTGATGAGTGAAACTGGCAAAAAAAACACATAAAACGCTCTCACTAAAAATATATTATTTCTAACTAATTTGTCAATTGAAGATCTATGTGTATATATTAAAAAGTTTTGTAGATTTCTGTCATCATATTGATTGCAAAGCTCAAATGTGATGAACTTGAATTTGGAGTGCAAATGATTGCTTCCTAATTAGCATTATTGGCTCTTGACTCAGGTAAACTCATTTTCTTGGTGGGTTGTGTCTTTGGCTGAACCCAAGGTATTCTTCCTAGCTGTCAGCCATTAGACTTCTTGTCTTTTGGAGTCAGAGTATATTTGTAAAATAATAGAATTGATTTTTCAAAAGCTTATCTTTGCACAAAATACATAAATTATGAACATCCATGATTTAAACAGGAGTGCTTTGGGCTGTCAGCATATGTTTCTGCCTGAATGTGAATAAGTTGCATTTCATGACTTTCTTTTATGTTCGTTTTATCTATATTAAATCTTCTATATTAAATTTTTTGAATTTTTTAAATGTTTGAGAGAGAGACAGACAGACAGAACGTGAGTGGGGGAGGGGCAGAGAGAGAGAGGGAGACACAGAATCTGAAGCAGGCTCCAGGCTTTGAGCTGTGTGTACAGAGCCCTACCTGGGGCTTAAACTCATGAACCACAAGATCATGACCTGAGCCAAAGTCAGATGCCTAACTGAGCCACCCAGGTGCCCCTATATTAATTTTTTTAATGTGTCTTATTACTATACCATTTTAAACCTGTGTAATGATGTTATATACCATTTTAAACCTGTGTAATGATGTTTTTTTATACCATTTTTATACCATTTTTATACCATTTTAAACCTGTGTAATGATGTTATGTTTTTTGTCACTACCGGTTCTGTTATTGTTTTTTCCTAGGCAGGAGCTGCAAATCCAACCGTAAAGCTCTTTGTTATAAAAACCGACAATCTCAACCCAAACACCAATGCAACTTCGGTAGAAATCACTCCTCCCGCTGCTATGTTGACAGGGTAAGACTCTTGACCAGAATGTGCGGGTTGTAAACAGTTTCGCACTTCTCAGGGAGGACATTTTAACGACGTGTGTGTTGAGAACCTGCTTTATGTCTTCACGCTGGGCACAGTTCTAATGATGGGGTTGTGCAGTGAATAGAGAGAGCAGCCAGGGCCCCAGGTATCATGGAGCCTACCCTCGAGATGAGGGAGGCAGACAACAACCAGGTAAACAGAATCCAGCTGTGACAAATGTGAAGCCAATCAAAGCAGGGCAAGGTGATGGTGATGGTGATGGTGGGGGGGGAAGTTAAGGAAGCTCTCTCTAATGAGATAACCTGTGAGCAGTGACATGAGAAGGAGGGGGTGGCTAGCCACCTGAATACCTGAGGGTGCAGTATCCAGGCAGGGGAAGAGCAGGTGCCGAGACCTCGTAGAGGGGACGTGTGGGGTGCACAGAGGCCCTGGGAGGAGGCCAAGTGACCAGAGCTGTATGAGTGGAGAGGAGAGTGATAGGAGTGAGGTCAGATCATGAGGGCTTTGCAGGTCTACATGAGAACTAGAGGAATTCAGGGAAACTGTTACATTTAGGGATCCTCATGATGCTGATGTGCCTTAGGATGTCATTTGTCCAAATAATCCTTGATGGTTTGAAATTCTGCCACTGAGTACCCCCAGCCTCCTGTGCTTTTCCTATAAAGATGCCCATGGTATTGCCTGCAGTTTAGGCCTGCAAGTTGCTTTCTATTCGTTTCTGTTAATCATGTTGGTTTTCTTGTTGCTTTTAAATAATAACCTGTATATACTGAATGAACACTCACTATTTGCCATACACAGGGCATTATTGCATGCTTTATTGTATTAATCTCTAACTCTCTCAGACAACTATTGTCGTATGCCTGTTTTACACATAAGAAAATGAGGCTTACAAGTTAAGAAAATGACCAAGTATGAGTCTATATTCAAACCTGTCTTTCTGACTTAGAAGAAGGAGCTTTTAAGTGCCCTGCTAGGTGCCTCCTTCTGTGTGAATTCAGCTGATGCTCTCAGATTCCTGGAGTCATCATCAGAGCAACATGGAAGCATCCTTATCAGGGTGGAATTGACCACATCAGGCATGCTGTAGGCTCTGCTCTGTAGTCATTAATTCATTGACTTGATTAGAAATGTCTATATTAACCTATTCATTTGAGGGGGGGGAAGGAAATTGATTATCAGTAAATTTAAAAAATTGTTCTTCCTGAGTTTGTCTAAAGGTATAAAAATTTGCCTGGAGGTTCTAACATCTACTAGGTGGCCCCATCCAGTCATCTCTTCTATCAGCATTGCTTGAGCACCCAGTATTTATACTCACAAGTGTCCATAGGGCTGGATTCTGCCTTTCCAGCATTTATGATCAAGCAGAGGATATAACACATTGCAATAAGTGACTTCAAAAGCAGATATGACAGAGGTATAAGCAGAAGGCCAGAGGCATTCCGAGGAGGAGGAGATGAGTTTTCCATGATCCCAGCGATCAAAGAAAGCATCCTAAGGAAGGTGTGGGTTGAAGAGGTAGGGTTCCGAAGGGCACAGTTGAGGGAGGTGGCACTGAAGGGGAAGGTGACCCATGAGCAGGGAAGCACGGGGCTGTCCAGGGAAAGAGCAGCAGGTCCTGTGACCTAATGGTCTACAGCCAGCATCTGTCTGCAGGGAGGGTGAGCCACAGTCTCCCGCTCTGAAAGACACTAGATCCTGGAAGGGGCTTTAGATCTCACTCATGGTTTACAAACATTTTTAAGGACCTGGAAGCCCCCCCCCCTTTTTTTTTCAAGTGAGCTGCAACACAGAAGTACAGTACCAGAAAACAAATGAAGATTACTGCTCAGGTTGCAGGCATGGGCCCTGTCCCCTCAGCTTGCCCCCGGAGTCAGGATATTAGGCAGAACCTGCAGGGGTTCCAGAACACACTCAGGACAACACTATAGAACACAGATGAGAGAACCGAGGTTCAGAGAGAGAAACTCATTTGCTCAAGGTCACATAGCGTGTTAGCATGGGAGCTGGGAAGAGAACAGAGGCCTGCACTTGCCAGACCAGATTCATCAAATAATGGAGTTTAAATGTATTGAGTATTTCTGTGGGCAGGGACTGTGCTTGGTGCTCTGCTCACATCTCACTTGAAACACTCCCTACAGTGTTATGGTCACGGCCATTTCACAGATGAAGAGATGAGATCTTCCCCACTTAGAAACCATGTTCCCGGACCTGAGATCAGGAAACCTATGCAGGTCTAAGGACTTAGTTTTTGCCCTGTATTGCATCTTTGTTCTTTGTAGTTGTTTATGCTACATTCCTGGTGGGGACTGCCTCACTCACTGGGGATATTTTGTGTGAGACACATTTTACCAACAAATCATTTCTGGAAATGCCTCAGGAATGTGTTATATAGGGAATGTTACAGCTCTGGTCTCTGTTAACACCAGTGAGGCCACAGCTTATCTAAAACCATGCTGGAGGTCCTCTCTGGGGAAAACATTCCAACAGGTGGTGATGCCCCATTTTCTAGCCTTATGCAAACAACTGGCAGGGCCAGGTCAATCCAGGCAAGTTGGTAAGTTGCCCAGCACCCTCTGCTATGTTTTCTAGCAATCCACTACTTCCTGGAGTTGTAGGATTGCCGGGAGTGTAGCCCTGTGAGGGTCCTCATGTCTCCTCCCTCCTCTGCCTAGGCACCCATCACTGATTTTCCCTCTGGGCCATATCCTTGCACCATGGAGCTTCCAGCAGGAGAAATCCTTCTGGAGGCTAAGGCTGGTTTGTTGTTCTGTTAGGAATGGGCTCCTCTGCTGACAAATGAGAAGCGCATCCTGGCCACCCTTCCAGCAACCTGAGCCTGAACCTGAATCAGGGAGAACCTCCCTGCCAACCCTCATTGATTGAGAGGTCAGGTTGATTAGATTCATTAGGCTGCCCATTTGTATTGATGACTCATAATGGGAGTTTGTGACTCAAAATATTTAAGAGAAAACCACACATACTGAAAAACCATAAACCCCCTAACTGCTTTATTTAGAGCCCTGTTTCACCTTGCTGGATTGAAGTAATAAGAAAGGGAGCAATCTTAACAGTAGTATCTCCAGTGCCTTCCAGGGTGCCTGGGATACAGCAAGTGTCCAATCAGTATTTGCAGCATAAATTGAATAAGCTGATGCGTGGATGAATGAGATATGCTATGTGTCTGACTTTATGTGTGTGCAATAGTTTATACAGCCAGCACCAAAGATGACCTGCACAGTGACCCTGCATAGCAAATCCCTCTTTCCACCTCCTCCCAGCCATCTGCAAATTCTGTGGCCTGAGCTAGAGAATTGGGAAGGACATGTTCTATTGAGGTGACCCCACCCCACATCTGGCCAATTGGCTCCAGGGACCAGTCACACCCAACTCATGATCTGCCTGCCCCTACCCTGTTTTTCTGCTCCTGCGTGATTCAATAGATAAATGTTTTCCTCTGAACGGCTGGTGATCCTTGGTCTATAAAGTAAGGATATTGGGGTCTAGGGTCGCCACCCGGGAGATAAATGAACTGGACTGAAATACCCTGGAAGCTAGCGACACCTCCAGAAACGAGGCCGAACAGCAGCTCACATGCTGTGGGTGCCGCCCCCTGGGATGGGCTCCCTCTCACCCTACCCCTCCTCAGCGATCTGTCAGCAGCCCCAGGAGGGCTGGCATCCATCTCAGAGCAGAGGGTGGCAGGGAGCCCGGGGCCAGCACTGGCAGAACGCCCACTTCCTTGGGTGATTCACCAAATTAATCACTCTACCGTCTGCAGTTGCTCTTAGGAGCAATTGCTCTCCAATATTCTTTCCAGTTAGTAATGCCTACCTGATGTTAAGTATCCTGAATATACCAAAAGAAACATTTACACAAATTAGGGGAATTAATGTAACTCAACAGACATTTATTAAATGCCTACTCTTTACAAGCCAACACTTTACAAGTATGACCTTCAAAAGCAAGTCTCTCCCAGTAGATTCAAATACAATTTGCTTTATAAAATTCAGCTGTTTAGTTTACACACACTCTGTAGGAATAAATAGATCTCATAGAGTGAGGAGTTCGATCCTGAAGAAAATACAAGTGGGTCGAAGCTAGCCAACAGTATTCACCAGAGGGATGGGTAGAGGTTCTACAGAGGGAATGACTGGGAACAGAAAATCTGAAGCCAACTGCTTGGTTTGAATCATGGCTCCAACACTTCCCAGTGTGTGACCTTGAGCAAGTTACTTAACTTCTCTACATTTCCCTTTCCTTGTCTGTAAAACATGAACTCTAGCGTTCCTACCTCATAGGGTGCCACGAGCTTTATGTCGAGCCCCTGGAACAGTTCCAGGCACAAGTAGACTCCCCTTGGGTTTGAACTCCTACTGTTATGTCCAGGAATTACTCCACTGCTTTACTATTAAAGTCAGCCATATTCTCCTTGGTCTAATACCGTCCCAGAAGTTAGAAGAGCTTGTTGAATCACTCTGCCTAACCTGGGATAGGCAGCCACTGGCTCAAGGGAAGGCCCTCTTCTGCTCCTACCCACCATTTCATAACCAGTCTCCTCAGTATATGCCTTTCTGTTTTTACAGAATAAAATCAGCAAATAGCACAAAAGATAGTTGATAATCCTGCTTGTTGGATTTTTCTGGTCTTAAGTGGGACTTAAACCTTTCAATAAAAAGTGCAGTTGGGTCATTGGTTCCCTTACTTTTTTTTTTTTTTTTTTTTTGAGTCATTGACATCTCAGACTGGCATGATCTTGGCTCAGGGCTGGGTTATGCAGCGTCATTCTGTCTCCCCTTAATTGCAAATCCTGAAGAGAATCTGTGATTAAGCGGAAGTATGTTTATATGAAAATTCAAAATGTACCGTCCCCTTGCTGGTGAAAGGCCATTCTGGAGGCATCACAGGGTACAGAGTACACCTCGGGCTACAGTGAGTGACAGAGGGAGTGGAGGATACAGGTTCATGAACCTTTGATCTAGAAATGGGCAGGGAAGGTGCCAGATGCATGTGAGTTTCCTGGCAGACTTCCTAAATTCCATTACTCCATGTTTTCAAATGGGGAAAAGGTATTTCTCTACTACTGATTTCCAAACCTGGAGCATAATTTATGGTTTTTAGTAGATAAAAGGACTTTGTACCAGGTGATCCACTAATCATGTTAGAGAGTTTTCTGCCCTCCCCCCTCCGGCCCCTTCCCCCTACTAGGCCACTTTAGAAAAGGGAAGGCTCTTTTTAGAGCCCATGGTC
This sequence comes from Prionailurus viverrinus, assembly GCF_022837055.1. Lineage (NCBI taxonomy): Eukaryota > Metazoa > Chordata > Mammalia > Carnivora > Felidae > Prionailurus > Prionailurus viverrinus. Next base: position 65,765,274 of record NC_062568.1, read on the forward strand.
CTAATCGATGCCCAGGAAGCCCTGAGATAATGTGTGCAAGTATGTGAAGAGGCTTTTTTTTCCCTTAGAGAGAGGTACATGATTTTCATCCAGTTTATAAAGGGATTTGATCTATGAGTAAGAACCACTAGCATAGAGCAGGGATAAGCACACCAGGCCCACTGGCAAATCCAGCCCCATGCCCGTTTTTGTATGATCTGCAAGTAAGAAAGGTTTTTACAATTTTGAGTGATGGGGAAGGAATTTACAATTTGAGTAATTGGGGAGGAAAATCACGAGAAGAATAATACTTCATGATGTGTGAAAATTATATGAACTTCAAATCTCAGCATTTCACTGGAACACAGCTACAGTCGTTTGTTTGTATATTGTCTGTAGCTGCTCTGGTGCCGCAAAGGCAGAGATAAGTAGTTGTGACAGAGCACATGTGGGCTGCAAAGCTTAAAAGATCTACTGTCTGGCTCTGTACTAAGAAAACCTTCAGACCCCGGGTCTAGAAAGTTAATTTCAAAAAGTTTTCCTTTCTCCCTTGCATTTCATTATTGCAGTCCCCTCTGTAAGTATTTATTCCTTATTCCCGGGAAGATTTATTTGCCTTACCATGTTCTCATTTAATGCCTGAGGACTGGGCACAGGGCAGAAGAGTTGGATCCAGTGAGGCGCCCTTGCTCCTGTGCGTGCAAAGAGGGGCTCACACTCTCACACCCTGCAGCCTGGCAGTCGTTAGTGGTAAGCACTTTAAGACTGGTTATATCAGTGTAGAAAAAGAGGGTTTCTAAGAAAGCATAGTGGATATTTGAAGAAGACCTAAGGAAGTCAGAGCACTGCAGTGGTTTCAGACTGAAGGGCAGGTTGAACCAAGAGGGCAGCCAGGACCTAGCTCATAGGGTGTTCATGAGACACCAGCCATGCAGACTGATGGTGTACCGGTTCCTAATAAGCAAAAGAAAGGGCTGAAATGGAGAGGAGTCCCTATATGTGGGAAGGTGGTGCTTTGCTGCTGGGTGAAGGGGTATGATCTTTCAGCACCTGCCACCAGCAGCGGAGACAATGAGGAGGTACCCCTGGGGACATTAACACAGGAGGTGTCCCCAGCAATAAAAGGGGGATAGTGAAGTGGTGATCCATCCTAAGTGCTCAATAAACAGTGGTTGTTTGCTTTAGTGTCCGTGAGGGGAGTGGAGATAGGAAGGACACGGTCTGTGAATTCTGAGGAAGGACAGAGCTATTTAAGCCACAAAGAATAGGATGGGATTTTTCCCTTCAGTGCTGCCTTCCAAGAATTTCGGGGAGTGTCTGTTTTGTGCCAGGTATTCTGCTGGGGCCTGGGGACACCCTGTGAACAAGACAGCTGTGGTCCTGCCTCAGAGAGCTTGCAGTCAAGTAAGGAGAGCAAAAAGATGCAAGGAGGGGGTGGTCACAGCCTGGGAAGGGAAGAGCAAAGGAGCATTTTAGCGCGTTCAGGGTGAGGAAGAGGATATGGCCATGGGCCAGAGGGGAAGAGAGGGGAGGAAAAAATTCTTTGGGAATTTTTCTGAAAAGGGGATAAGGCTTTGATCAGACAGCGGAAAGGAGTGATTTAAGAATCATTGTTCAAAATCACACTGGGGGCTAGGAAGAGTAAATAAAATAAAATATAAATGATCCGGAGCAAATATTTAGGGAGGCTAGCAGAAAATTAAATTGTGAATTCTATGCATCTCACTACAAATCAAAAGGCAGTTCCAAAACTGCTTAAAGGTATGTGTTGGAGGAAGACACAATGCTGGAGATATCTCTAGTTGTATAAATTTTATGTTAAGGTTCCTTATTTTTTTTCCCACAAGTTCATGTTTTGAGTCTTGAGAAAAGATTTTTTACAGTATAATTATTTGATTTTCAAAGTTTGTAGAGATGTGGGTCAATTTTTTCCCCTTTGAAAATGAAGTTGAGAAAAAGGTCAGTTGTAATTTCACCCTAAAAGCAAGAATTTTCTAGAGAAGCACGTCAAATTACCAGAAAATATTCGAATCTCAGCCAGTGTCTCTGGCCTCCCTGTAATTTTCTCTCAAGACAGCAGAAAAGAGATGGGAAAATGTCACCCTTGACTTCCTGGCACCACCAAAGGCCAAGCTGAGGACTTGAAAAATCCCGAGCTGTGGTGTGAGTCACGTTTGCCAAGCCACTACTTGATGTTAGCTACTGTTTTTCCTGTCAGATATATTTTAATTTCCATTCAAAACTAAATTACACTTTAAGCTTTCAGAAAAAGTAAAATATTGTGTTATTAAATGCTTTCAACAACGATTTAAAATTATATGCCTATTAAGATTGATTTCAGTGAGTAAAATGTCTGTCTGTACCAAGGTCTGGAAATAGTTATTCTCTCTCCCCTCCCTTCCTTCCTCCCTCCCTCCTTCCTTCCTTCCTCACTCCCTCCCTCCCTCCCTTCCTCCCTTGCTCCCTTTCTCCCTTCCTTCCTCCCTTCCTCCCTCCACCCCTCCATTTTTTCCTTCCTTTCTTCCTTCCAGGGATTACTATTTGTGTGATGTAACGTGGGCAAACGAAGAAAGAATTTCTTTGCAATGGCTCCGAAGGATTCAGAACTATTCAGTCATGGATATACGTGACTATAATAACTCCACCGGCAAATGGATTTCCTCAGCGGTAAGGTTTAATGGGGATGTTCTGCTTCTAAAGCTACATGTGAGCCAAGGACAGTATGAAAACAGGCAAAGTGAGTGATTGGGAATCAGGAAATAAACTCTGAGTTTCTATTCTTTCTGACTGTCAGATCCTGAGGCAGTGGGTAAGTTTTGACTAACTTTTAGAGAATCTGATATCTGGTGGTACTTCCGTTTCACCTTTACTCACTAGTCATACTGTTTTAGTTATGGATATTATCACTCGGGGAGGAGATGGTAATTGGAAACCCAGAAGACAGAATTTGATGTCAAAATTCAAAAAGCTCAAGAGGGCCAGTGGCTGCAAGGGCCATGAAGTGTGTTTCCATAGAGAAAATATGGGCAGTGGCAAATGACTGGCTGAGTATGTGTGAAAGAAAACAAGATTCAAAAGGCCACAAATATGCTACCATACTGTGACTATCATTAAGCAGTAAACAGCTTTAGAACATACATAGATACCTACCCGCTGAAAGGGTGGTAACATTAAGACAAAGGCAAGTGTTAATTCAAATCTGAGGTGCTTGGGGTGTTGGGGGGTTTCCCTCAAGAAACTTCAAGGTTTGGCCAAGCTGGTGAATCAGAATTAAAGCCCCTTTGGGGACCAGCAGCCTCAGGAGGGACAAAGCCCAGGGAAGGTTTGCTGGAATATGTCAAGCACACCTCTACAAGCCATTTCCTGGTAATAGGCTCTGTGCTTACACACCTCCCCTCCCTGTTCCCATCCTGGTTGGACACAGTGAAGATTCTTGCCTCAGAAAGCTTGGGCACCCTGTATCTTGATGTGCTCATTTTGTTCATTTATACAGCAAACATTGAATACCTAATGTGTCCCAAGTTCTGTGCACAGCTCTGGATTCAAAACAAAACAAAACAAAAACAACAACAAATTAGACAACATGCTGTCCCCAAAATGTTGATGTTTTAGTAGGGATTACCATTATGATAATGAATAATAGTAGATACCATTTCTTGAAGACTCACAGTGGAGTCAGAGATTCAGTGAGGTTAAGGGGCTTGCTTCGGTCACATGACAGCCAGAATTCAAACTAAAAAAATCTCAAGCTTTTTGTTTCCTGTAAAACATATCATCCTACTATCAAGATATTGTGACCTAAAAGGGTATAAGCAAGGTACAGAGGTAATGTAGGGCAGAAGAAGGCGATCCACTCAACTGGGGACAGGGGACGGGAGATGACAAGGAAGAACTAAAGCAGCCTGGGCAGATAAGGGCACAAGGACCCTGTGAGCAGAGGCTGTGCAAAGGCATCCAGTGAATGGCTTGGAATGTGCAGGGTCTGGGGTTCCCAGAGGACCAGGGGTTGGGTTGAGGCACAATGATGAGAACTGAGGGTGGGGGTAGACTGAGTCTCAGGCACCATTTCCAGGAGTTTGGACTGACTTGTAAGACACGTATTTCCAGGTGTTAAGTAGAAGAGGATCATGAGATAGAACCATCTGTTGCCAAGTGAGGTCAGCCAGGGGTTGAGCAGGGTGGAGGGCAGAGTGGAAGAAGAAAAGAGCCGCAGGGTATCAGCCAGGAGGTCACGACAACAAACCAGGGGAAATCAGACAAGAACCCGAGCTAAGGCAGTAACCGTGGAGAAGGAAGAGAGGAGTCAAAGAACCAGGAGACGGGCTGAAGAGGTGGCTGTGGGTAGTGGAGGCATCTAGAGCGACTCCCACATCTCTGGCTTGGGTGAGTGGTGGCACTAGGCAGAAGAATGAAGGTGTAGGAACAAGCCGGTGGGGATGGAGGCAAGACAAATGACATCATCTTCTGTTCTGCACCTGTTGAGTTGAAAATGCTGGTGGACCTTCCAGGGCCACATATGGAGACAGAGCCCTAGGCAAGAGAGGTAAATGTTCTAATGCAACAGTCCTAACATAAATACAAATATATAAATGGAGACAGTTTTCAACTATTTTAAGTACCATTTCATTTGTATTACCATGAATTGCAGCTAAAGAATTAGAATGCATAGCTTACTTCTCTCTGGAACACTGTCCCTGTATTTTTCTCTCCCTAGGCACAAGAACACATTGAAATGAGTACCACTGGCTGGGTTGGAAGAGTAAGTGGTTAAGAGTCATGTTGTTTTTTTGTTTGTTTGTTTGGTTTTTTTTTTTTTTTTTTTTCCGTATGGATCAGATACGCAGAGCTATTTAATATGTAGATATACCGGGGTGCCTGGGTGCCTCAGGAGGTTAGGCATCCAACTCCTGGTTTTGGCTCAGGTCATGATCTCATGGTCGTGGGATGGAGCCCCACAATGGATTGCACGCTGGCCATGGAGCCTGATTGAGATTCTCTCTCTTCTTCTTCCTCTGCCCCTCCCCCACTTGCACTCACGTGCTCTTTCTCTTTCTTTCTCAAAAAAAAAAAAAAAAGTAAATATACCAAATGAGGGCCCTATGTTATTTGCTATTAACAGAAATATTACTTGACCTATTTCTCAAAATACTTAAATGCCCCCCGCAGAGATATCTTTTTATACAGAATATAGAACATGCTCAGCTGGAAGAAGTAAAAGGACAAGTTAAAACTTAATAGCAGACAAAACAGAAGACATACTCGAGGCAAACTGTAGGTCCTGGAAAGTAAAAAGCAAACCTATGCTGAAAAGCCTCTAAGATGCCAAATATGCTCATTGACCTCATCTTCAAAGTCCTGTGCTTTGGAGGCAGAAAACATGGCTTCCATCCACAGCCTACACCAATGTGTAAGGAGATGGGACTATATCCAGTAGCAACGCAGCGGCAAACACACCACACTGCTGTGTACCTCCCTCTGGAGGAAACAGTACTCGTGTGGCTTCACGCTTTCCTAGGCCCCAGATGCAGAGTTTCATCCAAGAAAGCACGGTGACCCGCAGGGACTTGTCACGCTTCTCGCTCCTGCTGCGCTCCGCCTTGGGCGGAATCACCAGCCGTGTTGCCACCAGACCATGGAACGAAACAAGTTAACAAAGGAAGTGCAGCCATTGCGGCACCTCATAGAAAGACGATGAACAAATCTCACCTAATTTTTACGACCACTTCTATTAAGTCTCCTTTAAGACAGAAACAAAGGAACAAAATGTGTAAAGATTTCACTCATATCTCTCAGGGCATAGAGGGGAGGCCCCTGGTCCAGGAACAGGACCCCTTCCAGCTGGGCTCGGAGTTCCGATAGCATTCGCACGTCCCTTTTCTTCAGGCATTGATTGGGCAGAGGGGAGAGGTTTGCCAACATGAAAAGTGGTTTCCTCCATGGCAAGAGACACGCTACACTTCCTCACGACTCTTTGAAAAAAATATGTTTTTTCCTCTCTGTATTTAACCAGACAGATGCCACTTTTCACACATTTCTACTAGGCACAACTCCATCCAGGGGAAACAGGGAAATGTATTAAAAAGATAAGGCTGTGAACACAGGTCTAGAGAGGGGAATGTGTTTCAGAGCTCTGTAATGAGAACACCAAGTGTATTGCACGCCTCAGCTTGCTCCATAAATGAATCCACTTTGAATCACTAAATAGAAGAGGGAAGCATTTTTCTTCCTTCCCAAAATGGGAGCTGATGAAAGAGGAAACATCTAGGGTAAAGTGAACCAACAATTTTAAAAGACCATCTCCTACCTGCTCTCAAATGTAGTCGTAAGGCGACATATTCCTTTCAGGCTGGGATAGATACTCTTCTGCTTAAACTACATTATGTTCTGAGAACTATCTTTTATTGAACTGTGAAAAATGGAAATTTTATAGTATATTTCCATACAACTACTTTTTTGGTAAATTGTTGATCCTATTTAGCAAAATGAAAAGACTTACCATAAAAATGGTAACTATAAAAATGTTTCCATGTGAAATATACGACAGACATTCCTTATAGCACCCAGTCCAGAAATGGTTAAAGACTTCCTGGCTTTCAAAAGGAAATATGTATTTTAAAAAAAGAGGGAATAAATCCCTCAAATTACAAACCACTTCTTATCTGAAACAGTAAAGATAATGGTCCATTTCAAACCAACAAACAAAACAGAAAGCAATCAACTCATGGTTGTGGGAAGGGACGGGGTGTGGGGAGATGGGTGAAATAGGTGAAGGGGATTAAGAGGTACAAACTTCCAGTTACGATAATAATAATAGTGTGTTTCAAGAAAGCACACCTGTGACATTGAGAAAATTTACCTCATAAAACTGAACTGATTTGTGCCCATTTGTAGCCAGAAGTCCTTGAGTTATCATCCACAGAGAGATGTCCAAAGATAACAATACCACTGCTCTGTGTTGAGTGTCCTGTGTAAGCTTTTTTATGTGCTTTCTCTCATTTACTGTGCACAAAAAATTCCCTGAGAGAGATCTTTTTGTCTGCATTTTCTAGAAGGAGAATTTTCTTTTGAGACACTGTGGTTTCATTTGGCAAGTAAATGAAGCATGGGTTTTGGGCAGAGATGTTGAGAGGACTTTCAAAAATTAAAGTTGGTGCTGAGATGAGACTAATGTGCTCTAATGTGTTTTTTGTTTCTATTTTATTCTAGTTTAGGCCTGCGGAACCTCATTTTACCTCTGACGGGAGGAACTTCTACAAGATCATCAGCAACGAAGATGGCTACAAACACATTTGCCGTTTCCAAATAGATAAGAAAGTGAGTATTCCTACGTAATTTACTTCAGGTTGATCTCTTTTTTAATGCAACTAACTTGACGTGGAAATCATTTGGTGAAGTCGATCAAGGTGTACTAATAATCTGATTAATTCAAATTCCAAAGCAGTATCTAGAGTACAGTGGGATGGGGTGGGGACACCCAAAAAGGCCTAAGATCGTCTGAACTGTTGCTATAAATGATTTAACCCTCCACTTAACTTTGGCGAGAGAGTTTCATAAACCTCTTTTTAAAAAATTCCGTTAGGATTGCACATTTATTACAAAAGGAGCTTGGGAAGTCATCGGGATAGAAGCTCTTACCACTGATTACCTGTGAGTATTCTAATAATCGATCGGAGGGATGTAAATATAGTTGTTGTAATCACACCCTCTCTGCCCAGAAATAGGGGAAAATCTCCTACAAATAAAGAATAGTCTATTTGGCATGTGTTCAGTACTTTTTTCTTTTTAACATACGGAAGCCTTAATGATTTTCACATATGCTTAGCAGATTTGATACCCTGCCACCAAGTGGCTCTACCTCTTGCTCTTACCTGCTTTACATTAGAAGAGCTGTAGCCTCTTTTTCTTAAACGTCTTAGAACACTGAACCAGAATCAGGGGCGTTTCGTGAAATGTTAACTGTCACCGAATTCTGGAAGGCTTGCAAAGGCTATTTTATATCTGTCCATGTTTCGGCCTCGCTTTTTGGAAAATGGAAAGCTTTGCAGAGGCTGTCAGCTACCATGCACGAACTGTGGCATGAATTGAGGAGTGTTATTTTTCATTAGAATCTAAGGCACTTTTATAATTCGTTATCGGGTGTCACCATGGAGGATTTTTGCCCCTGCCCAAAGCAGTCTTTGAAGGTCCTCTTTTTTTTTTTTTTTTTTTAATTTTTTTTTTCAACGTTTATTTATTTTTGGGACAGAGAGACAGAGCATGAACGGGGGAGGGGCAGAGAGCGAGGGAGACACAGAATCGGAAACAGGCTCCAGGCTCTGAGCCATCAGCCCAGAGCCTGACGCGGGGCTCGAACTCCCGGACCGCGAGATCGTGACCTGGCTGAAGTCGGACGCTTAACCGACTGCGCCACCCAGGCGCCCCTGAAGGTCCTCTTTAGAAGTGGCTCTGTGGCCCTCAGGAAGATGGTAGTTTGTGTTCTAGAACAGAAAATATGGGAAAAAATAGGTACACGTGGGCTCTCAACTTCAGGCTACTTGTCCAGTCACATTTTTCTTATAAGAGACTTTTTTTCTTTTTTTTGTTTTTTTGTTTTGTTTTGAGTTTTTACTTGTCACTTTAATGAAGGGAGCAATTCCTGCATTCAGATATTTTAGTCTGTTTACAATCTCCTGTTTAGAGATAATGGGGGAAAATGGCCTCTGGGGGAGAGGGAGCAGGGAAGAATGATACAAGAAGGGCCAGAACTAATGCTTGGTGTTGAGTTAAACAAAGTGTGCTTGACTTTCTTTAAAAACATAATTAATATACATCTCATTTGTTTTCTTCCCAGATACTACATTAGTAATGAATATAAAGGAATGCCAGGAGGAAGAAATCTTTATAAGTAAGAGCTCCACCAAGTTGTTGACTTGAGTCTTTTTAGCTGAAGAACAATTTCTGGGTTGTTGTTGTTGTTGTTGTTGTTGTTTTCCTTGTCTTAACCAGAATTGTAAGTTCTAGTTTCTGTTCTAGAAGAGCTTTGGTTCCTTTATAAATCAAACCTCCACATGTCACCAAAAGAGAATGGCTTTATTAGATGCTTTATGTTATTTCCAAACAGTAGGAGGTTTGAGGTTATTACGAATTAATTCATGTATCTATCTCACACTAAAAAGAAGTTTTTGAGCATTGCTTTGACATTCTGATAGCTTTGAAACCAGAATATGGCATTATTCAATTCCCATCTTTTCATTTCTTCTTTCATCAAGCACTTAATTTCCACCATTGGTTCACAGAATCCAACTTAATGACTACACGAAAGTGGCATGCCTGAGTTGTGAGCTGAAACCAGAGAGGTGTCAGTACTATTCTGTATCATTTAGTAAAGAGGCAAAGTACTATCAACTTAGATGTTCAGGTAAGTGTGAATGGACATGGGGAGGGAAGACAGCATCACCATGTCTGTCTGTCTACCCAAAGCGGTTCCTAACATTCCCTTAGGCTGCACGTTTTTCCAGCCTTCCACTCGCCAGCTGACGTTCCCTCTTCTCTTCGGACATCATTCACCACCCTCCTGGCTCAGTCTGCCCATTTGTCCCTTTCTCTGTCCCATCTGGGAAACATTCTTGCTGCCCTGCTCAGTTTTCTTCTCTTGAATCTGAGGTGCTCTTGAAATCACTGAAGCCCCCTTCTCTTCAAGCTCTAAGTGGTGAGTTAACCACCTTTCCTCCCCTTCTGGCCAAGAGACTTGCATGGCTTGCTTTTGAACACACACACAAGTACACACACACAGTGGCGCCTATGTATAATAGAGGTAGTTCATTGTTTTAGACAGACAGACAGATAGAGATAGATATATATTAGATTTTTTGTTGTAGGATTTTTAGTGTCGATTTTCTATTATTTTATGCACTTGCCCCTCTAAATGAGAAAATACATGCGGGTAGTGCCTGTCACCCAACCTGCTCACTGTTCCATCTTCTGTTGCTGTTTTATTTTCATTTTCTTTATGATAAATGAAGAAACTTGGCAAGGACGGGCAACAGGACTTCCACAGGTGGCACAGCTAATAAGAGGTGGCACCGGCAGAACAACAGGATCCAAGCCCAGGTCTCCACCTCCCAAGCACTCGGATAAGCACTATGCTAGGTTACTTCTCAAAATGAAAGAATCTGGATACTCTGGAAAGAATCGTCCCCTCACCGAAAAGAGACCTCCAAACCAGCTAACTGAATCTTTCTTTACCAGCACAGTTTCTTTATTATTACATTTTAGTTTCTGTGACTGTTTTTAGTCACCACTTCTTGGGCATGCATTTCATACTGGGGACTGTGCTAGAAGTTTTATATTTGTGGTCTTGTTTGATTCCTAAGAAAACTCTATAAAGTAGATATTGCCCTCATTTTGTATGTAAAGAGATCGAAGCATAGATATGTTGTCCTAAGTCACACAGCAGGTAAGCCAGGGTTCAAACCCAGGTCTGTATAATGCCATCACTGTGGTTCTGATCACCAGTAAAACATTAATATTATCTAAATGCATGAAAATTAAATAGCTCACCAAATAGCTTTTTTATACATTACCTTCTAGTCTGCAACTACTACAGTTGGGATAAATAGTGAAGATATGTTCATGTGAGAAAAACACTTTTGCATGCCAGAAAGGAATAGCTTATCCAAGTCAGGCACTGTGCAGATGTGCCCCCTGGCTCGGGATTCCGTAGGGGGGGGGGGTGCGGGGGGGGGGGGGGAGAATCTGCCCCTTCCCCGGGGAGGGGGGGGGGCTGGTTCCAGAGCTCCACCCTGAGGGGGTGGGGCCTGAGAGTGGGCGTGGTCATCGCAGGACTGTGGACTTAGGGTGGGGAAGGAAAGATAGCAGCTGTCAGGGGTCTGCTGGTTTAGTTCACAGATGAGGAAATTGAAAGCAACATGCCCAAGGTACCCAGTAGGGCCAGAGGTTCATTTTCTGCTTCATTCTCCTGATCCTCGTGCCTTTCCGGTAATACTTATTACAATCAAATTGCACTTATTTCAAAGAAAAAACCAGCTACCACTTAGTAAGCCCCTTATACCACTACGATAGTTATTCTATCAAAGCTAAGTGGTATCAAAATGATATCAAAGTTAAATGGTAACAAATGCCGTTTTTGAAAACTATGCTATCTCCTTTTCTTAAAAAAATCTCACCTAAAACATTTTTCCCTGATTATGTTAACAGGCCCTGGTCTGCCCCTCTATACTCTACACCGAAGTAGCAACGATGAAGGTACTTTCTAAGATTTCACCTTTCGTTTGCTCATTAGAAAAGTGTGTGTGAATAGGACCAACATGTACTTAGCATAGTGGGATTTTTTTTTTGGCTTTAGAGTGTTTGAACCATGATTTGAACTCAAGGTTTCTAATCTAAAGAATGCGTAGTCCCTTGGAGTGACTGAGTGGCTCAGTAGGTTAAGTGCCTGACTTCCACTAAGGTCATGATCTCAAGGTCTGTGGGTTTGAGCCCCATGTGGGGCTCTGTGCTGACAGCTCACAGCCTGGAGCCTGCTTTTGATTCTGTCTCCATCTCTCTCTGCCTATCCCCAGTTTGTGTGTGCGCGCGCGCGCTCTCTCTCTCTCTCTCTCTCTCTCTCTCTCAATAACTAAACTTTAAAAATTATTTTAAAAAAAGAATGCATAGTCCATCAGTGAATTGCCACTTATTACAGCCTTGCACAATCCATATTCTTCACATTGTAATGAATGACTGCTATCTCGAATATTTATTTAGAACTGAGGGTCCTGGAAGACAATTCAGCTTTGGATAAAATGCTGCAGGAGGTCCAGATGCCCTCAAAAAAACTGGACTTCATTATTTTGAATGAAACAAGTAAGTTGAATTTCTTTCAGAACAGAACTGCTCACGGAAACACCAATAAAAATCTCTCCAAACGTGACAACTTGATCTGAAAATACACATTTTATATTATATGTAAATCTAACCTAAGTTTATTTTGTCTATGAAATAGCCTGTCACGAGAACTGCTGGTTTTACTTCTTGTTTTGTTTTCAAATACAGCACCCTTCTATGTGAAATTTAATTCTGTTAAGAGGAAGCCTTTGGAAAAAAACCAGTATTGCTACCCCATACCCCAGCTTCATTCTGTTAGGAACTCTGTTCTATAAAGTATTAATTGCGCATTTAATTTAATGATATCCTGATATATTTTGCCTTTAACCCAAAGAAGTAAAAAATATATCTGAGATGACTATAAAAAAATTAGGGTTGGCTGTAAAATGCTGAAACTTCAGACTCGGAAGAGAAATCTTGGATTTTTCTAACCTTCTCCCTGCCACAGTTAGCCTAGTCCCCGTGCCGGGAGCCTGGATGATGTGCAGAAACCACTAAGAATGGGGGGGTGGGGGGTGGGGAGAGGTCTTTGAGCAGGAAATGCAGTCGGGTCGTTTTTATTTGGTTGCTCATTTTTTTCCATTAAGAGCTAATTACTCGTGGGGGATGGGGGAATCCACCAGGACTGATTGATTTCACATTTTAAAAAATATATAGGGTAATAATAGAAAATATTCAAAAAGATTCAATAGAAAAGATTCATCCAAGATTAAATGGCAGGAAAAGCACCAGAAAACAGAGGGTGCTTCTGAAGAACTCCTCAGCATGGGGCTACTCAAAAATGAAATGTGCATAGAATCACCCGGAACCTTGCTAATGTGGCTCTGTGATCCAGCAAGGAGGGGTGAGCCCAGGGTTCAGAGTTTGGAATTAGCCCCTAGGTGATGCCAGTGTTGCTGGCCCCTGAATCAGGCATGGTGGGCAAGAATTTAGAGGTCTGGAGAGCCACCTCGACTGTTGGTGCAGAAGGCACTGCATACTGGAGACTTGACAAAAAGTGGGGGACCCTGAAAGTTTTTGACTCAGAGAAGCCATAGGATTGGATGGACAACCTGCTGGCGAGGTTGGAGCTTCCAGAACCACTTTCTACAACCACCTCATCTGGGAGGTGGTTGTACATTCAAACTCCAGGAAAGGAGGGCTGGGGGGAAGTGGGGGTTGAGGTCTTAGAGGAGGGGCAGAAGGAGGTGGGACTGGTGACTTCAAAGAACCCCCCCCCCAAAAGAAAACACTCCATCTTCAGAATGATGGAGCTAAAACACTTCTAATCAACTAGTACCCATTCAAACAAAGGAGAGTTGAAATGGTGGGTTTGGCATACTTACTGAAAACAATATGGTCAACACATAACTTGACATTCTATGGAAAAATAATAAAGACTTAAATTTAGAAGGCATAAAATAATCAGCAAAAGACAAATTAAAGAGAAATCTATTTATATAAATATTTTACTCCTAAACCTTTCTTTTTACATCAACTGAAATAACTGTAAAAGAAAGAAAGAAAGAAAGAAAGAAAGAAAGAAAGAAAGAAAGAAGCAGCTCTAGAGATATGGATTTTTTTCCCCTTCAAGCTAAATCTACTGAAGCTGGAAATAATCTGATTAAAATATGAAACCTCTCTCTCTCTCTCTCTCTCTCTCTGTCTCTGTCTCTGTGTGTGTGTCTTTAACATTTATTAGTCTAACTCATCATCTTGAATTTGGGAGCAAAGGAAACCAATTCATTACTTAGGGCAAATTTTATTAAACTGCTGCTAAATCAAGCACAGAGAATAAAACAGATCTGCAGACCATACAGAACGTTCACAACAGTCTGCGCCGTGTAAACCTGATTTCGTTCTGTGAAACACAGAGCTGAAAATGGGAACTCAGCTTTGCGGTCTGGGATGGCAATAAGAATTACAAAAATGTTATTAAATCAGAATTTTAAAATAAAGTTGGGGCCAACTAAAAATCCTAAACATCTTCAAGGAAATTCAAGAAGAGGAAAACATTTTGGAGGAAAGCTTAGAACATAAGCCATAAACAAACTAGATAAGTAGATCAGATGCCAAAGAACAGAATCATAAAAACAAAACATTAGCAATTCTAAGATGCACTTTTATTTTACAAGGCACCAATGTATTTAATAGATACATTAGAAAAGACTTTATGGCTTTAATCTTAACGAGTATCCTAACCTGAAAGAGAATATTTTTATATCTTAAAAATATGCTGAATCCAAGCAGTTCATTTTCTTTCTCAATTCTAATTTAACAAATTGTTGACTACTAGCTATGATTTATCACTGACAGGGATAAGAGACCTAGATCATGTGCTAATAATTATTCTTAATTTACTAATTAATCTTTCTGTTTGTTTAGAATTTTGGTATCAGATGATTTTGCCTCCTCATTTTGATACATCCAAGAAATATCCTCTCCTAATAGACGTGTAAGTATTCAAGAGGAAGGAACAATTTGGAAGTTAACCACTGTACATGTTTTTACCCAAGGGCAGTTTACAGAAAATTAACGTTTAAAAAATGTTAAAAAAAAAAAATCCTTCCTCTCTTCCTGAATCATTGTAAAGCAGTTTTACTGTTTCCTTCTCCCATTTTGCAATCACAACCCCAAATCTTTGTTTTCTACCATCTTTCTAATGGAGAGAGTAGACACCCTTCTGTCATAATTTTGTTTTGATCTGTTTCTCTGAACTACAAGAGAATTTCAAAGAATTTTCAGGTCCCAGTTTTATCCTTACCTCTTGCCCATTTTAACATGTAAGAGATAGGTATTAATAGTATTAACAATTTCTTTACCCCCAAGTTTCCCCAAACATCTTGAATGGTGGCCTTTGATTCACTAGGACATCAGATTTCTTTTCCATTAGTTTCTAAAATATCACTGCCTGGTATTTTCCACTCGCATCTTTGGTGAAGAGACGATGTGATACAGGAAATTATTCATTATAATCCAAACGTCTTCAGGTGTTACAGAAAGTTCTGAAACAAATCTTTGAGCAGTAAATGTAAACTCATGCAAATTCTAAATATGGCATCTTTGTAAAATATTTTTGATAATTACTGGGAATATATTTTACTTTAGTCCTTCTAAAATTGCCCTGAACTCACATATGATGCCACAATGCCACTCTTCCTGTCCTAGCTTGTCTCATTTCCTTTATTAAAAACAAAACAAAAACAAACCAACAAATGTGCTGCACACCAGGTGGTTTGCAAACCTATATGAGGAGTTCTGTTGCGCCCATTGTATGGGGAGGGGGAAGGGAGGGACGTTAATATCCAACACAGCCTGTTGCACTGTATTTACAGTTCCACATAAACAAAAAAAAAAGCTCAAAGAAAGAGAAAAAAGGTATTTTAAACTTCAAGAGATGCTGTTTGATTTTCAGTAAGCCTTATTACTTTGACTACAGTGACACTGGTTTGCTTTAGGTTTCAGCCCCCCTACTGAAAACAGATCCTTTAGAAAAGAGTGATATTTTTATCTTCTTTGACTACCTAGTAAGGAATGATTAGACCCCTCTTTTATAAGGAAAGTTTTAAAAAACAGGGTAAATTTACTGCCTGTTTTTTTCAGTTATTTTCCTCTTCCCATCCTAACATGTCTAAATCTTTGCTTTCTATTTCTTAAAATAATGTTGTTTAATCTTAGTGGGTTAGGTAACTTGACACATAACTAATATTAAGGGAAGCTATTACTCTACCATATCTAATATCATTGAATCTAATATCATTTCACGTTGTTAAAAAATGTTTGCTCACCCAAGAAATGCATGAGAGCATTTGTCTCTTTAAAGTTAGAATGTTACAATATTTAGTTTAAAATTAAAGTACTATAATGTTTGTTTAAAATCAAAGTTCTTTTGACTTCTTTCACTAGGAAGAGAAAAGGCATGTAGTGGAGGGGACAGTGAACAGATCAGTAGGAGAAATGGGCTTGGAGGGAGAGGTATAGGAGAAGGTCTGGGTCCAGGAGTCTCGTAGATCGTGCAAAGATGACATATTTAAATGTGATGCAAGGAGCTATCGGGAGCTTGTCTTGATTAACAAATGGAAATGAGAGGGCTTGATGGAAAGTGTGCAACCAGCTGTTTGGGAGTGGGAGTTAAACACGTTAATAAGTAGAATGCTGAACAACAACATGCCCATTTTTCAATACAGTCTACTTCTTTCTCCTTTGAAGTTTTAAGGAGTAGCATTCTTTCATACTTTGGCCCATTCCACAATGACTCGTGCACATTTGTGGCCTTACTGTGCAACCCCATCTGGGTTTGCGGGGAAAACAGTGCATATTATACACCAAAGTGGTCCTTAAGGAAGTTCCAGCCTAGGAAATACATTTGTAGTCGAGAAGTGTTGGTAAGCCAGGGAGGAAGGATATATTCAAAGCTGCCTTTATTGTCATTCTCATTAATTTTTCCTAACACAACTTCCCTGTCCCAACTGTTAAGTCTTTATTTCTTTGATTTCCAAGAAACATACGACTTAGAAAATGTTGGCCTGTGAAGTCTGTGTTTGATACCAGTCTTCAAAGATAATACTGATGGGCACCTTTGAAGGAAACACACAGCCATTATAGTCATGTTGCCAAGTTTTAGAGGGACCATTGTGGGCACCCTGGTGGCTGGCACAATTTCAGGCTCATGATCTGGAAAGATGCATACTTATTGTCCACAGGGAGTAGAAATATAAGCACTCCTCATTTGATTCAGAAAAACCACAAAGGCTAACAATTTGGGATTTTTCACAGATATGCAGGCCCGTGTAGTCAAAAAGCAGACGCTATCTTCAGACTCAACTGGGCTACTTACCTTGCAAGCACAGAAAACATTATCGTAGCTAGCTTTGATGGCAGAGGAAGTGGTTACCAAGGAGATAAGATCATGCACGCAGTCAACAGAAGACTGGGAACATTTGAAGTTGAAGATCAAATTGAAGCAGCCAGGTGAGTGACTAGGAGATGAATTCTAAGATCATCTGATTTTCCTCCCTCAATTTATATTTCCAAGTTGTAAAGTGTAAAGAATGTGGAGTGTTTTGGGATGCACCTTTCATCTTTGGGGTGTATTTTCATGAAGATAATCACATTTATTTAAAAATGTATGTCATTATAGATGTATATAAAGGTTAAAGAAGACACAGCTCTTAAATTCCTCTGTGTGACTGTAGAAAGATAGTTGGTATATGTGCTACCACCCTCTAGGAACAGAGACTCAAAATTCAACTAATACGTGGACAAACTGAGGGATAAATGCACTCCTGAGGAAACACCTAACTCAACAAGTGAGCCATCCCTGTAGTCAAGTACAAGTGAAGGAGTTCAGTGTTCCTTTAGAATGTAAGAAGCTACACTACACGTGACAGCTATGAAGTCCTAGGAGTGGCTCTTACAGTCTGGATGAGGGTCACTTCGCCATTTGGGGGAAATTGTGGAGCAAAAGCCATCTTCACTCACAATTATAAGGGTTTCATTAAGTATGAACCACATCTCATTCTCGTGCTTTCTAGTCACGGGACCATAGATAGACATGATCTGGCTTAAGAGAGATTTTAATCATGAATAATGGTCACCATGTAATGCACATGTAACATGGGCAATGTTTTGCCTGCATTGTCATGAGAACCGCAGAGCAGCCCTGCAAGGTAGGCGTCTGTACCCCATATTTCAGGTATAAAAAAATTGCAGCACCTTAGGTAATTTGCCAGGGGAAGTCAGGATTCGAATCCAGTCTCCCAACTCACATACAGCTGCATTCAACTGGTAAATGGGAAATGTAGTCTTTTGAGGTTCTATAACCAACTGCATGGATGTCTAGGGAGACATTATAAGTGGTTGATTTAAAACAATGTTGTGGAATCATAAACTAGCAAATGCAGCAAAACTGTGAATGAATAAGTGGGTGGAAGAAAATGCCTTTAAAAACAAGGAACAACCAAAGAGAAGATGACAGAAAATTTAATAAGTATCTGTAAGTCTCTTACACCAAAGTTAATGATTTGCTATTTTCCTTTAAAGTAAAAAAGAGAGAAAGGGAGGTTTAGATTAGAAAGAGGATGAACTGGTTCAGGAGTAATGCTGTGATATTTTAAATCTAAATGTTTACCCAAATTGATCCTCTGTGAGAGAGGGCAGAGTTTCCATGGCTTCTCAAATCCAACATTACAGAATTGGGTGTCCACAATGTACATCTCCAGTTTAAAAAAATTAATGAGGGGCATTTGGGCCACTCGGTCAGTTAAGCAGCCAGCTCTTGATCACAGCTTAGGTCATGATCTCACAGTTCAGTGAAACTCCAGCCCTGCCTCGGGCTCTGAGTTGATGGTACCGCCTACCTGAGATTCTGTCTCTCCTCTTTGCCCCTTCCCCGCTTGTGTGTGCGCGCGCGCTCTCTCTCTCTCTCTCTCTCTCAAAATAAATGAACCTTAAACAAATAAAAAGTAAAAACTTAATGAGAATGTATTTATACAACAGAATACTATTTCAGTGACTGAAAAGAACAGCATACATAGATGAATCTCACAGGCTTTTGAATGAAAGAAGCCAGGCAAAAAGGTGTATATCCTGCATGACCCATTTTATATAAAGTTCAAAAACAGGTACAGATTGGAATCCTGAACATGAAATGAAATGTTTTCTTTTTGCAAAGGGAGAAATGACCCAGAGGCTTCCAGGGGATAGTAATGCACTATATTTTAGTTTAAGGATATACTAATTTCCGTAAATGCTTATCAACTTGTACACTCATGATTTGGTGGACATTTCCATACATATATGTGGTCTAAGTTTTAAAAGTTTACAGGGAGAATATAATGAGTTGAAAACTACTTACTTTTAATTTTTGCTAATAATGCTTAACTCGGCATCCTAAGGCATATATCTACAATTGAAAACACAAAAATTCTCCCAAGTCACATACAGGTCAATGTAAGGGTCCCCAACCCACATCAATACTACAAAGTTAAAAGAGTCCCATTCACTAGATTTCTCCTGAAAGGACACAAATTACCTTTTGATATAAGGCTAAGATTAAGAAGAGGGTGCATAAAACATTTTTCTCATTTCTTTACCTCGATACCAATTCTGAACACAATTTAGTGGCAAAAAGACTTCTTACTTCATCAAGGAAAAATTGCTTCCTATTTAATGGGTGCTGAGCTAACTAATCAACACCCACCATAAGAAGGAATTTATTTAGAGAATGGTGTTTAAGTTCTCAGGTAGGGGGCCCAGAGACATTTCTAAGCCCCACCCAGATGTTCTCCATGCCTCTATATCTCTCCATGGTGGGGGCATCCTCTCTTAAACTGAAAAACATCTGGAGAGATTTAAATTCAATTATGTAAAGAAAAGTGCATCTGGGCTGCAAATTTTTATATAAAGCTGTGAAAAAAACTGCCAGGATTTGTTTTCTGTGAATCATACACACACACACACACACACACACACACACACACACACACACACAGAAAATTTTTGTGGACCCCCAACAAAAGTAAACCTTGTTCGTCTGGCCCTTGAGTTTAAAATGACAGACATCCTTCTCAGGTGTTTATTTGATTGCTGGCAGTGATTAATCTTAGATTCCACTAGGATGAAACAGAGAACAAATGGCAGGGTTTCCTATCTGTGCACTTATCTTAGTTTCTACACACAAAGCCGTGCTAATTCATGGACTTCTTCCATGTATTTTAGACAATTTTCAAAAATGGGATTTGTGGACGACAAACGGATTGCAATTTGGGGCTGGGTGAGTAGTTGTTTGGTTAATGAATCTGTATGCATATAGTTGGTGAATATAATCCAGAGCATGATAATTTACCTTTGGCATGTAAATATTTAGAGATGGAAATCATGTATTTTTAATCTAAGAAGATCCAAGTAAAATGTCTTCGATCTCTAGGCAGTGAGTCCCTGTTGGTCAGGCATACAGCTTTGTTTATCCTGATCAAGGAGGGAGGTGAGGGAGGTAAGGAAAAGAGAAAGAAGTAGAATGGTGAGGAAGGGAGAGTAGGAGACAGAGAAGGAGGGAGATTTTCCTCACGAGTCAAAGTCAGTAAAGACCTAGTGTGTATTGATTTTGTTTTCTTTAATTAGTATCCAGCAAACTTTTGATGCCTTTCCCCCTTAGGCCTATCAAGAAACGGGATGAGGGCTCTGAAAGTGTAGTCTTTAGATATTGTCCAATTAAGGCCAATTTAAGCCCTTCTCTACCATGCTTTCTATCTCTGAAGAGGAACAGTATATAAAGATGTGAGAAATATGGAAACTGTGACTTGCTTACCATATGTCCTGAATTCCTTTACCTCCATAAAAATAACCGTTTCCATTCCTTAGTCATATGGAGGGTACGTAACCTCAATGGTCCTGGGAGCAGGCAGTGGTGTGTTCAAGTGTGGAATAGCCGTGGCGCCTGTCTCACGGTGGGAGTACTATGGTATGTAATTACTATCAGGTACCAAAAGATACGGAATGTTGACCTTAAAATTTCGATGACAAAACCATTCTTTTTTGAGTTTCAATGTTTCTCCAGGAAATAAGCTGATTCATCGTAGATGTACTTTATGGATATCTAAAATCAAATGGTCTCCCTTATTCTGCTATTAATATCAAAAGCCTGGGTGATATTATTTGATATCCACACATTTACTTATCAATAAATACTGTTTTCCAAATTTCAAAACATCCCTAATGCTACATTTCTGCAGATAAACCCTTCCTTATCTTTATTCTGCTTTGAATTTGGGGGCTTCACATAATAGCAGAATAAAAGAAGCATGTATTTATTTTTCTTCCAGTAAAGGTCAGATATAAGTAGGGCTCTTTAGGTGGGAAAAGGAGAACAGGGACAGGGAAATTCCTAGGGGGTTTGTCTTTTTCCCACTGTCTCTAAGTTAATGAAAGCCACTCTAGGATCTCCTTTTCATCATTCAGAAAATAATTGTATAAGGCATCATAATTCCCAAGGGGGAGGGAGTGAGCACTGGAACACTAGGTAGGTGGTGAGAAGATGAATTATTTTCCTCACCTCTTCAGACCCCATCTCAAATCCTTTATGTGATAGACTCATTGGTAACAAATATGCTTATTAAATATTTTTGGCCCCAATATATAGTAGTACCAATCTTGTGGAAAGCCCTTTTTTAAAGCCCAAGTCAAGAGATTTGTCTTATTAAAGATAAATAAATAATAAATAAAATATTGCTATCTTTATGTTAAAAAAATGGAAAGCATAGTTACAACTTAGTCCATATACAAACGGTTTTGTTTTCATAGAAACCTTTCCTATTTGATGCTAATTGTTCTGTTGCTTAGCCTGTTTTTGGAGACCTCTGGTGGCCAATAAAATAATAGAAGCAATCTTTATGAGTTTAGAAGTCTAATAAGAAGAGAGCTTCATTAAACGTATATGGACCAACCCAACTTTCTAGACGTAGGAACATTCTAGAATTCTTACATATGTATTAATTTGAACAATTTTATTCAAAGATCAGATAGAAGGAATACATAAATGGTATTTCAAAGATGTATTTGTAGAAGTTTACAACTGTATTATGCATTTAAAATATACTCATTAAAATTTCAGAACTTTTCACACCTGTAAACCTGATTAACATAATAAAAAAGGGTTATTATGTTCTAGGACAAGAACTGAAGTCTTCTGCTGTTTGAGGAAAAATTTATTTTGTTCTTAAAGACTATTTCCCCTCCATCACATGTACAACCTAAATTATTCATATTTAAATGTTAAAATATATGAGCATTTTATGAAGATCTTATATTTTAAAACATCTTTAAAATATTATATTTTCTATATTAGTGTCCTCTAGATATGTAAAATTACATATAGCCTGTATTCCTTTTAATCAAAATGATAAAATATTGCCATTATTTATTTTGGAGGACAATATTTTGATCTCCATAGGAAAAACATAAAGAACACATGTGGAGTAACTAACACTCATTATCAATATAGTTTTTAAATCTACAGTGCCAGTCATTTAAAAAAGGTTAGAATGTTACCTGAGGTAGTTGTTGTCGTGTGTGTGTGGGGGGGGGGGGGGGTTGTGTGTGTTGAGTGTCGTGTATATATATATGCACCCTGTTTTCAACCATATTTATAGATAAAATTGCTTACATCATTTCAGCAGATATTAATGTAATCTATTTCACAGTACACAACTGTTCCAATACCAAAATTGAGGGCTCACCACAAAATGAGAGAAAACAAATGTTTGACGTGCATTGTGTTGGAGTAACTGACATAATACAGGGAAATATAGCAAATAAATGATACCTGAATTCTTTGTTTTCATTATAGTGAATTTTAACCTGCCAAAAAAAATATGATTTAAGTAAGCAACTAGTAAGTGAACATTATAAGGGGTTTCCAAAAGGAAATTAAGGTATATGCTTGTGTCAAGATCAAAAACTCCAGACAGTTGAGGCATTAAGTGACTTTCTAACTTAGATTCTTTGAGAGGATCAGATGATAATGTAAAGAGCCCTTACCTTGTAGCACTTCCCATCTGATTTTTCTGCAGATGGATTATTGGTTGGGTTTTAGATCATCTAGTTTGATCTCCCTCTGCCCTCATTGGTTCTGGCTAAGTGTGGAGAAACGTGAGTCTGAGCAGGTGTGTCTGGTTGTATTAACACACCCAATAAAAATGATCTCAAGGAGACACTCCTGAGGGGGATACTGTAGACCTGTGCACAAGTTAAGACATGTGAAAGCACATAAAGTAACTCAATAAAAGGAAGAAACGTTTTGTTGTGTGAATTAAGCATTTTGAATTCTTTTTCATCACAGATTCAGTGTATACAGAACGTTACATGGGTTTGCCGACTCCACAAGACAACCTTGACTATTACAAGGTAAGAGATGAGAAACCAGATCCATTTTATAACCTATTTATAAGTTGTTTAAGAACATTTTTAAGTGTATCTATTCTAGAAAATATATATTTTTTATTTCCAACAAAATTCTTGTTAAAAAGAAATAACACAGGTGGTTTAGAGATACTCCAATAGCTTCCTCTACTATATTCTGCATAATTACAGTCTTTATCGTATGCTATATAGGTCACAATATGCATTCATTTGGAAATACAAAGCAACACCAGATAATTACTTTAATTATAAAAATTTCATTTAGAAAACATGTCAAATTCAACATATTCCTTTAGAGCCCAGAAGACTCTCTAAACCTTTAGCTATATATTAAAATGTCTATGGTATTATCATAATTAAGATGTATGTACAAGCCTATGATTTTCTTCTTCATACCAACTATGTACAGTTTGTTCGAACCAGGTTTGAGTAAAATAGGTGACGAGTAGGTACAGTTGGGCAACGCCCTGCAAAGCCCTTGAACCCACATTACTGAATAGCATCCAACATGGCTGGCTGATGGGAGGCAAGTGGGCAGGTTGCTCTTCAGACAAGCTGTAGCATTTAGAATGTGGCCCGGAAGCAATGCTCATTGGCAGCGGCCTGTTCTAGTGTGGATGCCATGGCGGAGCCAGAGCACTGTCTCTGGTGCCACACTGGTGTCGCCGGGAGTGCTAGCCTAAGTCTAGGGACCTGTGTGGCACTTGGGCCCTTCCAAAACTTTCCTGAGTCTATCTGTCACGTTTGTTGAAAACGCCAAAACTTGCAGATGACAAAGTAAATCATCTCGTGTTTACATTCTCTGAGGGAAATTCAAAACTCTTCTCAGGACAGTGAATTAAAAAGCAAAAAAAACAAAAAGAGGAGTAAGTTACCAAGATTTCTCATCTGTGCCACAAGTCTCTGTACACGGGCTTCTGAGCAGTATTTGTACATTTCTGTAAGGTGCCGCCATTGCTATAGATTCTGAATCCGTGTGGTCAAAACACAATAAAACTCAAATGTTGAGTTTTGCAACTTAAGTATACACAGTTTAGTTTTCTCCCTTTGTGCTTTATTTGTGAAGGCTCAAGGCAGAGGCCGTGCAGGGAGGAGCGTGTGGCTGTGTCTGGGCCTGCGTGTGTGTTTTCATCTGTTTTTCGGTCGAGATAGGAAAGTGACGACCTGTAATGTGACATGCACAAATCATCTTCCACTGCAAAGCGGTCCCATAGTCAGGTTGTCCCCATTTCCACTGGTTGTCCCCCCTAATACTTTGGACTCAATTCTTCCCATTCTGTCTCCTCCACATCCGATAAGCTGCTGTAGACATCCTTTCCTTTCTTCGGCACCACTTTGCTGCTGTCACATGACTACCTGCTTTTGTAATAATAACCCAACTGGTGTCCCCTTCGCTTGTCTTTCTACACTCCAGTCTATACCACAAAGAGGTGTGAGATTAATCCTCACATTCTCACATACAACACTTTCATGGATCTTTTGTGTGACTCAGCTGAATCCAACCCTCAGTCTTTAACCACGTGGTCAGCCTCCTTCTCACAGTGGTCTAGTTCGCTTGCAATGGTCACTGCTCTCTGAATATTTCTGGACTTTTCCCTGTTCTGTTCTTATGCCTGGAATGTCATTGCCCCTATATAGCCATTTACTAGGAAATCTGTACTCCTCTTCCAGTGGACTGACATCCCCTTTGGCTCTTAGGACGTTTTCTCGTATATCTCTTACTCTTCAGGTTATCTTGAATTCATGGTTATTTTGTAGTCCCTTTTCCCCTCAGCACTATTATTAACTGTTCAAGTCTTTACTGGACATTGTGTTCTTTAGATTACCCAATATGAACCCGAAAACCTTGCCTGATTTAATGTAAGAACTTTTTGAAGGAAAACAATTCTTACACAAATTGCATATCTCCATCACTTCTCTCATTTTCCATCTGGAGTTTTCTTGTCCGTAACTTGACCAGGACGCTTACGGTATGGCGTATTTGCTGGGTTGCTGAAGGGTTTTCCAAAGTATCCCAAAGTACTAAAAACTCCTGGAACCGAGGTGTACTGTCCAGGACCCTAACCCTGGCTCTAGAATCTGCTGGATGTTAAGTCAAAAGTTCATTTTAAAAATCCCGTTCTGAACAAGTCTTTGAACCTAGAAGCACAGGGTCAAGTCCAAACCCTGACGTCTAGGGAAGTCCACGCCACCTACCCTAACTTCCCTCGAGGAACATCAGCCACCAGGGCGTTTCCTCTTGGGCCAGCCCTCCCCCGCTAGGATGATGGATTTTAATCTACCATTTCATCCTGCGTCGTTCTCCGGATTTTCCTGTACGCTCCTCATTCCCACAGCGATCCCGCTCTTCCTCACCTCTGCTTGCCCCGAGGTGACCACGTTCATCTCTCCCCTTAGGTGTTCGCTGCATGAGGTCGTCATGTAAATAGAAGTCCCTTCCCACTGCCAATGGCAACACGCGCACACTGGGTGCACAGAGTCACTCTTACACTTCACTGTACAGATGGCACCCGAGGACTGTTTAATCCTTCCACGCCAGGAGTCGAGTTTTCTTGGCACAAAATTCAGTGCTGGCAATGGACACATTAAAACTGCCAGTACCAGGGCGCTAAAGGTTCCCAATGTGTTACTCAGAGGAATGATTTGGGCGGGTGAGAGTTAAGGTGTGTAGGGAAAGTGAGGCAAAGGCGTTCACTGAATTGTTTCCACCCTGGTAAGTTGCTTCCTCAGAGTGTGGAGAGCTGAATCTAAGTGCCTATATTTGGTGCACAGCAGGCTTTAGAATAAAGCTGCCCTCCTTTGTTTTTTAAATAAGCCTGTGCTTTTGTCTCTGGCAAGAATACATTCAAAGATTCTATTTTCCTCCGAGGCCCCAGCTGCCCCTCTGGACCCCATCTTTTACTTTTCTTTCCCAGGTTGTTTTTATTTCTCTCTCTCTCTCTGCTTCTCTCCCTCCCTCCCTCCTCCCACCCTTTTGGAAAAGACAAAGAAGACAATTCCTTAGAGGCTTTCAGTACCCTGTGCATGTCTGTGGGTCAGAAGGAGATATTTTGAAAATGGTTCCCATTTAGTCTGACCCACAGACTGTCTTCAATACATCCAGGACAGGAAGGACCAAAGTGTGTGATAAGCAAGTCCCTGATCTTTGTTTACATTTGCAGCTAATGAATCATCAATCAGTAGCCAGGATTATTATAGCCTTTATTAGAGAAGACGATTTTTAATTTAAAAAGAATGAGAAAAAGGATTCATTATTAGGTCATTGATAACCCGGATTTGGAAGAATTTAGAGAAATCCACATCATCACCAAGAGAAGCACATTGTATGAAGTAAAGGTCCGACTTATGATTTAGGAAAGGGAATTTGAGAAACCATTTGTCTACACAAATGGAACAGGTAGGGATGCCATGTATAGTTGTTCAGCTTGTGCACTTCTAAAAGCAGTCTACGCTCCATTCACTAAGACAGGCACCTCTGGGGCTGCATAGAACCAGAAGGAATTCCTTTCCCTACTCTTACAAAGCTGCCATATAGATTAGCAGACCCTAGGACTAAGGCTCAGACCCAAAGCAGTGATACAAACAGTGACTCCCTAAGACCCTTTGTAGATAATCACCCACCTACTGCCAAGTGGCAAGGCAGGAGCACTTTTAAAGGCAGTGAAGCCTGTGGAGACATCTTTTCACTGAAACAGTGAGTTACAGTCCACAGCAGACCAAAATGGTGACAGATTTGAGCAAAGGACTCAGACAGGCCATGAGAAAACCCTCAGCCCCACTGGCAAAAAAGCAAATTGCAGCTGCAGCCATACCTTGAGGAGTATGTTTCTCACTAACACTGATGAGTGGTCTTTCATATGGTCAGTCATAGGTCTTTTAATCACACCTATTAAAAAAATAACATGTGGTAGACTTTCACTCACCCATTCAAGGTGCCTGGTATTTTAATTGTTCAGAAGTTTATTAACTTGTTGGTGAGATAAAGCATGCACACAAAATTTTCAAAGAGAATTAAAAGAGAGTAGGTAATAAACTATGAACTCAAATATGACAGAGTACCCCCTATGTGTGGAAAAGACCAGCGGCTTCCAAATTGTGATGAGCCCCAGGAATTTTGTAGCTTCCGAGCATGTAGGGCAGGGAAAGGAAGTGGCCAAGAAGTTAGGATTTCACCTTTCCCTCCCAAGCCCTCTCAAATGGTGTGCGTATGTAGGGGCGTCCAGTTTCATTTATTTCATTCATTGTTTTCACTCATTCATTCAGTGCTTGCTTCTATGGCCGGACACTCTTCTAAGGTCTTTACGTGGATTATTCTGTTCAGTTCTCCCTCACGTTCTCTGAGATAAGTGCTCTAATTATCTTCCTTTTACTGACACTGAACCTGAGGCACAAAAACGTTACATACATATAGAGACTGAGGGGTGGGAAAGGGTGGGGCACTTATGTGAAGCCAATAAAGAAAGATTTCGGAAATAAAGAGGGAGGCCGCAGACACTCTCTTCGTAGGTTGCAGAGAGGGACGAGGCAGACAGGGCAGCACACACATGAGTAGCAGGTACAGCTGGTTTCCTGGGGATTTGTGAAGCAGGTTGGAGGAACTGACAGATACCATGGAGGCAGGGCTGTGGGAAGAGCAGGCCAAATGGTGGCCTGTAAGGCAGGACATAGACTGGGGCGGGAATGGATTTATGAGTATGCACAGAGAGAGGCAGAAGATCAAGGGCAAGAGAAATGGGGCCCAAGTCCTGAGCCTTGTTGCCAAGAGAAGAGGGCAGCCTGGAACACACAGAAGGGACTGATTTAACTTGTAGAGGAGATTTATTTTGCATTTTGCTCAAAATTTGATAGGCTTTTGGCAAGTGTATGAAACAGTCATAGATTTGGCAGTCTTCTGCTAGCAGATTTGAAATGTTCAATCCTTAAGAACTGCTGCATCGTTAGGTTATGCAAAACAGGGTGCAATTTTGTAAATATGCCATCTTGTACTGATTTGACATTTGTTCTATTATCCCAGAATATGCCAAAGGGAGAGAGACCTTCAGATTTAAGCCAAACCTTAACTTGTTTGTTGAGTGCTGATAAAATGTTGACTGCTGTGTGATCTTTAAAGAAGCCAGTGTTGCTTGGTGAGGCCTGAGGTAGGGCCCCCTGTCGGGTTGATGGGTTCTCTTTCCTTGGCATCTCATGGATACAGTTGTTTGATAGACGTAAACAACTAAAACATCCGACAGAGCGGGTTGAATTCATTTTTTTTCCTTAACACATTTCTGTGGCCTCTGTTTTCTGTGGCGTTAATGGTGCTTCCCAAATTAGCATTAGTTCATGCTCTTTACGAGGTTTTGGTTGCAAGCTGGGGAATGCATCGAGGAAGTCGGTATGCCCGTAATAGCTCACTGAGGTGCTGGCTGGCCGTTAGACCAGTGGCTGTTTGCTTTTTCTACAGAAATCTGGAAATGGTGATGAGTTGCTGGCTGGGATGTGAAGGGACATTGGGACATAACGCTAAGGGGAGAGACTTTGGAGTTAGACCTGTACTCAGATTTGACTTCCACTGTTACTAGCAGTATGAGCTTGGAGAGATTACTTGACTTCTCTGAGCCTCAGTTTCCTCATCTGGATAATGGGGATAGTCAAGCCTACCCCACAGGGTTATTGACAGGATTGAATGATACACCTGCACCTGCCGCGAAGTCAGCTTTCAAAATGTGGCAACTGCCACCGTCATCCTCGGGAAGCAGACTGTCCTTCTGGTTCCTCGATGGCACAAAGGGTAGCTTCAAATTGTCAGAACTTCTGTTTCTTACACTCCTTCCCCGTTCTCATCAGCTCTCTCTTTATTTCAAAAATACAAAGATGTATTTGTTGGAAGGTGACTGAGGAACCAGCATGATCCAACAAGCAGCTACAGATGGTTCTTCTTAGGGCTGAAGGAAAAGCTCCTCACAGAGATGCTGTGGAATCGGCACAGCCACTGGACCAATCCTTCCCACTTCGTTTTGCCAGACTGTTGCTGACAGCGGGGCTCTCCGGAAGTTTCTAGCCTCGGGAGAGTGCCAACCGCACCACCATTGCATCCTCGCCCGTTTATCACTCTGAGCTTCCTTTTTAGTAGCTGGTGATAGACTATTCGGCTTCTAACTTAGTCATCCATTTCCTTTGCTATTTCTGTTGCCATCGATAGGCAAATGGGGATTATCCTATCCCAGTGGGTTAAAATAGCACAATGATATTATTTTTGATCATTAACCACATGTTCAGTGAACATGTCCTCTCTTTCTCTGGCTTGGGGCGAGGCCTTCCACAGGTTCAAGTGTCCCACACAGGGGACAGCCCAGGGTCTGTCTTGATTGAGAAGCCAGGATTCTTGGGTCTAGTAGCGGATGATCCGTGGTGCCAGAGGCGAGGGTGACGCGGCCACGACTTTGGGCAGGGGGGGGGGGAGGGGGAGAAAGGCTCTCTGCAGCCTGAGAGTGGGTGTGGGCCTCCAGGCCGCCGGCTCCTGCCCAGCCGTCCACCTGGAGCAGGGAGGCCCCTCTTGAGGCTTGTCCCTGGGAGCAGGGGGACCATGCATGGAAAAGGCACACCTACCTCCCAGTTGCAGGGGAAGCTTTTGTTTTATTTTTCTCTTGCCGCATTAAAGTATTTGTCTTTCTTTCTTTGTAGTGTAATATTGTTAATGTAAAACAATTTGCATCATGACACTTTTATCACAGTTTTCGTCTTTTTCTCAGTATGTTGCATTTCTCACCATGTCTAGTTCATCACAGCTACAGTGTGTACATCACAACATTTATCTTAGGCTCAGGGTTTTACTTGTTTATAAAAATTGTCTTCTTTCAGCCTGTATTCACTCCATTTAAGAAAAAAAAAAAAAAAGGCAGCCAGAAACTGTTTTGGTCCAAACTCCAGTAGTTATCACATTCCTTGCTAACTGTCCTGCGTATTTATATGTCTCCTAACTATTACTCCGTGTTTCAATGACATTTCTCAGTTTTATGGCTCGTGGAGGTTGTGGGAGCAGCTTTTGCTGTTCACGCTGCCAAGCCAGGAAGGCCCCGTGGGGGCTTTGGGAGGTGAGGTGAAGTGCCGGGGCTGTCCCTGTGGGTCAGGTCTCGGCGGCGAAGTTGAGCGCTGTGGGTGAGCAGAGCGCTGGATTTCATGGGGGGCGGCCCGAGGTGGAGGAAGCCGCCGGGCATGAGCAGGGCTGGCAGCAAGGATTGCTCAGGGGGACGCCGACGGGAGCGCCAGGGCCTGGGGCTCCCGTTACCGACGGGACGGCCGTTCCCTGTTCGCGGGCAGTGTTCAAGCCCCAGCCTCCAGCTCCTCAAGCTTTGAATCCTACTCTGTGCTTCGGGGAGAGTGATTTCGACCCTTCCCTCTCTGGCGAGAACAAACCTCTCAGGGCTCCGCATCAGCGGCCTCGTGGGAAAACACGCCTGCCGAGTCTCGCAGGGCTGTGCAGACCAGCTCCCTCTCGCTTAGTTCAGCCTGAGAAGGCGTGGGAACCCAGCGCGAAGGATACCCGGTGTCCTTGCGCGTTACAGATTCCACGACCGTCACTTAACAGCCTGTTTCTCCCTGCTCCTCTGCTGGAAGACCACATCAGGAGCTGCTGGGAATTTTAGTGGCCTCAGCCCGGCAAGGCAAGCGAAAGCCTCCGCCGTCAGACCCCGTGCCCAGCGGACACTTCCTACAGGTGTAACCTAGTGCAAGTTGCTCACTTCTGAATTTGGGAGCCTCCATGGAGAAAGGAGGGTTTCTACAGACCTCTTTCACAGGAATGTTGGCAGGATTGAGCAGAGCAGTGTTTTTACAAATATTCCCATTTCACAGAAAACAGGATTCAGGGAGCAGCATGCCTCCAGGTGCACAGCTCACCGATGTTGAAACGGGATAGAACACAAAGCCTCTCACATTAGCCCCATCCCCTTCCTGCCAGACCATCGGGGTTCCCATCAAAAAATACGAAGCTGGTGTTAGCTACAAAGATGTCTGTGGAATACAAACCTTGGCACTCGTAACGTTGACTTTGACCTCCCGAGATGCTGAAGACATAGCTGGATGATTTTTGAAGCTACGGGAAGACGACTGGCCCTTCCTCTGTCCGACCCATAAGGAGACAATAGAAGCCAACTCCAGCTCACCCTCCTCCCAAAGGCACTAGGATGTCTGTGTGACACTTGTACCTTCATCCCAGCTTTGTAAATGTCCCCAAACCAAGACAAGATGACCATGAAGGCCCCGCCCCCAACCTAGAAGTCCTGCCTGCCTGAGGCCAGTCTTCAAAAAGCTAACCTCTCAATGTTTTGCCCTATTTCTCTGGCTGATTTGGGAATGGCTTGCTCCAATAGCAGGATTTTCCCTAATACAGAATGAGGCAGATAACAACAACCCACTGATTTTCTGAGGCCACTCTTGATCTTTTTCACCCCTTTCCCCTCCCATATGTTACATTTGCCTAGACTTGAAACATCTGTTCCAAAAGAGGTAATACTTGCTCCTCATTCATTGCCTAGCAATGTGGACCAAAGTTCATGTGACATATTGCAGAGTATGTTCAGTTGCAAATGCTATGTACAGGCTCTTTGAAATGTAGCATGTATGGCACCATGTGACACATGGTTGCCATGGCAATACACTTTTTGGCTGAACTACAGCATAAGCCCATGGAACATACATTGCTAATATGAGACTCTGCCCTGTGCTAATGCATAGGACACAGCCAATCTGGGATCTGGGACTCAAGGGGTTTTGCCTGCAGCCCTGGTGGCAGGTGCCCTCTGCCTGCGTGTGCAGGGAAGATGTGACATCCTCCCTTTCCAGTCCTGTCTCCCAGGCACAGGGCATGCTGTGCATTCTGCCATGCATGGAGACAGCATTTGCTTAAATATCGGTTTGCTATATTTTGTATCAAAGGGGGCCCCAGCTGAAAACATTTTATTTTGTAAACTGAAGTGAAAAATCAGTTTATGGCAGATCTTTTTTTGAATAATGACATTCTTTTTCCCAATTCCAGAATTCAACAGTCATGAGCAGAGCTGAAAATTTTAAACAAGTTGAGTACCTCCTTATTCATGGAACAGCAGATGGTGAGTTTCAGTTAATTAGACTTTTTAGTATCACAGACAGGTTTGCAATTTCACTACTGACAAAACAAAAGCATGAGGGGCAAGACTGTTACATTTACTTCAATAAAACAGTGTTGCTTTCCACAACTCACTTGTCTTGGGCTAAATGGGATGCTAAGTCCTAGAACTTCAAATAGTCCCTTTCTTCTTGTGCCTTTCCCACCCTTCCTATCAGAAAAGGAGCTGCTATTAGTTACTTTATGATTCCTTTCTCTCCCTGCAGATAACGTTCACTTTCAGCAGTCAGCTCAGATCTCCAAAGCCCTGGTGGATGCCGGAGTGGATTTCCAAGCAATGGTACAGCAAAACTTGGTGGAAACGGAGGGAACTTGCTGGTGGGGTCTAGTTGCCCCTCTCTGGGCTCCTTCTCCTCAGGCAGCCCCAGGACACGGGGACAGAATTAAAAGGGTTTTTATTTTTCCAATAAGAAGCTGGAAGTGATATCCTTAAAGCCATAGGCAGAGTAGTGTTCGATACTATTAGAGACTTGGGGGTTGAGACGCACAATATTGCATATCTGGGGAGTGTCAAAACACTGCTCTCCTATCCATGTGGTTGTTCAGTCTCCCTGTTTTGATTCAAAAGTAATCACTTAGTAAATGTGTGGCAGACTAATTCTAAAGTGGAACCAGCATGATAATAGCTCAGCTCCAGTATGGAAATTCATTTCTGTCTAGGATGTATTACTAGCCTTTCTAACACCAGTGGGACATTAATAATCAGCACGGCTGCGTTACCTTTTGTTGAACAGCCACAGGTAATGAACAGTTAGGCTTGTTTTGTGGAGTTGGAAATGGCTAGAGCTGTTGTTGTCTATATAGAAGGATGCTTCTAGATATTAAGTGAAATTCATTTTCTGCAATAGACCTTTTCAGGTCAAGAAGGAAAAAGAGACTGTGTGTGTATATAACCAACGTATAAATATGTATGTATGTGTGTATATTTATATGTACGTGTATGTGTGTGTTACACTAAATATTTTTGTGTAAATCGCTTTCTTGCCTGTATCCACTAGAAAACCTGCTTTCCCTCACTGTCTTCTCACACACACACCCTTTGCTCTGTGATCAGTTCACAGAGTGGAGCAGTTATTTGATACCAAAAACAAACAAATGAAAAAAACAAACCCCAAACCTGGTATATATCTTTTGGGTCAGATTCTTTTAAGAGGTCGATGTTTATTTGTCTACTATTCAAAGAAGAGACACGATGCTTTAATTAGGCAATTTTTTAAAGTTCATTTATGTCTCCATACTCTATGGTTGCCCAGTAGTGACTTCCCACTTATTTAATGTAGGATGAATTGATACATTTTTGCCTCGGGTCAGCTCTTTCATAAATAGCAGACACACAGATAGAAAATTCCAGTGAAAAATCAAAGTGTGTTTGCAAATAATACATTTGACTTTTGACCTCCTGTTAAACATATATGAAATATTGAAATAGATTTTTCTAGCTCCTTGGTAACATAGGAGTGCATACGAGTGCTTTTAACAAACTCATTTATTCTAATATCGTTTCTCTCACTACAGTGTAGGAGTAATCTGACACTTGATAACACTTAATTAAAACTAGTGTGCTTAATGGGGTAAACATTCTTTCCTATGCATGAGGTGGTTCTGGGGCCTTTGAGCCAGATCTTAAAATGGACTTGGATAGTTTCATTAGAACATGTGTATATCCTTAAAATAACGTTTTAATTCTATGTATGCTTGTTGAGAGCTTATTTGAATTATTTTTTTTACAAAAAAAGGAGACAACTGGCTTCCTACTTCTGACCTTTTTCTTCCTCTGCAGTGGTATACGGACGAAGACCATGGAATTGCCAGCGGCCCAGCCCACCAACACATATACACCCACATGAGCCACTTCATAAAACAATGCTTCTCTTTACCTTAGCACCTCAAACGGCTTGCCAAACCTCAGTGAAAGCCATTTTTGTTCTGTCTCAAAGCTGCACTGTTATGATGATCGTGGAAAAAAAAAAGTACACGCAAATCGAGAAATTCAGCATTACTCTTGTTCCCAAATTTCATATCTATAGCCCTAAGAAGGGACTTCTGTCTTCATGACAGATTATTACCTTCCGCAAGTTTGAAGTATTCCGTCTGTTTCTGTTTATTATTTAAAATCATTACCACATCAGTTGCTGAAACAACTAGGAGTTGTTCGTATGGGAGCTCTGCATAGGTTCCCTGGGAAGCGTTCATCTTTTTCTAACTGGACCAGCCCATGCGTGCTCTCTTCTTTAAAGGGAACGCAGTGATGTCCCTGAAGCGGGGGTGAGAGAGGGAGGGTTAGGGAAAGAAGTGAGGAGGCATGGCTGGGAAGTCAAGTCCAAGCCCAATGACCCGACCAGACTACGGTCAGCAACTCTTGGAGGAGAGCTGTTCACAGCTAGATGGGCACGGTTTTCTGAGAAAGATTATTTAACCAGTCTCAGGAAATCATAAATGCAAGCACCGACTTCTAAGTAAAACCACAGCAGTTGAATAGACTCCAAAGAAATGAGAAGGAAACTGGCAACAAAGCAAGGCCCGCAGGTGCTGGTTATGGCTACAGGTGCTACGAAAGCACAGCAAGGGTGAGGGGAAAGTACTGCCAACGGGCTTCATAAAATACTGATGTTTCCTGCTGAGGGAGGCAGCCTGGAACTGAGATGTGAGCACATCAGCTTGCCCTGTTAAAAGATGAAAATATTTGTATCACATATTCTAACTTGAAGGAGTCCTTGCATCAGTTTTTCTCATGTCATTTCTCTGAGCGTCTTAATTAAAAGGGGATTTTAACTTCCTTGGACTTGTTTTTAAAAACTGAAAATAAACCGCAAAGTGATGTATTATTATTCCCGTTCTACATCCTGTGGAATTTCTCCTGGTCGTCGAATAAATGTTCCTTCATTTTTTCAGAGGTAATGCATTTTGTGTCTTGAATGAGACCTAAACCACACTGGCATATGGACACGCTTATCCAGAAAGGCTCTTGTTTATTTTGCTTGTTATCCCAGACTGCCTTGTAAACATGGAGAGAGTTCAGTTTTTGTTAAAAAAAAAAAAAAAAAAAGCCAGATACATAAAAATGTGTTAAATTAAGCAGTTCATAGGGTTTTTATGTAATACATATATAATTTCTGTTATCACACACACATACATAGCATTTGAAAAACCCAAATAATTTTTATTTTTTATGTAATTTATAATTTTATTCCAGGAAACTACGATGACGCTCATATTATAGGAACAAATAACATCAACAATATCATCTCAGTATAGGTTAAGAAAAAATTCAATTACTTAAGGGTTGAATTATTTGTGGCTGACACATCTATATTAATGAAGGCATAGATTTCAGATGCTGAATTTAGCCTAACAGATAACTGAGGAAATGTGATTTTTTTTGTTCCGTTACCTGCAAAATGGCCTCATTTAAAAAAAATTGATTTTACGAACTCAGACTTAGCTTCAGACCATTTGCTGGAAAAAGTTATCTCAGAGTGAGCTCCAGCATAAAAATCTAAAAGTAGAAGAAATGGAAAAAATCTATCAATTCAACATAAGACCAGTGAGTCACACATAGGAATGGACAGAGGGTTGTGAAATTCAGCTTCAGTTGTACTTCGGGACCATGTCATTGAAGAGCTTCACCTTAAGTCTCAAACCCCACTCACCCATTAGAGACATAAATTGACCTTCAAACCTATAAAGCCCCTGTCATAATTCTATTTCTTAATAGAGTTCAATCATCATGAATGGGCCAATCCCTGCAGAGCTCTATATCTAGAAACAGTAGTCATAGATCATATGTCCACACCCTGTACTGAATTAATAGTCACAAAAACAAGTAGAAATTCTTTTAATTGAAACCAAATATTGTGCAATATCAGATGTTGTACAGATATTCAGACCATTTGGCAATATCAGATGTTAACATCAGATATTGCACAATCTCAGATATTTTACAGAAATCAGTAAGACTATTTTATACAATAGTAGGTGTTATATAGTATCAGATACTACACAGATATTAAGACCCCTGTGTAACATCTGATATAGTACAACAGTAGTTTCTAAACATGTTAAATGTTTTCTCTGGCGCTCAGAAAGAATAAAAAATTCTAGCATGTATCTTTCATATAATGAGGGTTACAAAAGTTAAAGTAGATTTCATTTGGCCCTCCTAGGGCAAGAGTTACTCTCCAATAAGAGTTTTAAATTGGCTTATGGGAAAAGAAGGTAAAGACGTTGACAAATAACTTAGAGATAAACTTCATCTGAGGCTAAGCTGGAGACACACAGAAGTGCAGTACCAAAATGTGAAGACTTGCCTGCCATTGACAGTTGCAGCCTCAGCAGGTGCACGGATGCTAAGATTCCTATCACACACAACCTGTTGGAGCTCAGCAGTGCCCAGGAGCAGCACATACACCAAAGGAAAGGAGCGATAGTCACATCTCTTCTACAGATCCAGAGTTTGCTTTTACGTTTTGCTCAAGATTTTTAGAAAGTCACTTGAAAATTATTTATGGACATTTTTGGAAACCTTGCTAAAAAGGATGATATACCTCCATGCCTTCGCAAACAGAAGGCATAGATCAGTTCATCCTCTAAAGCCACCACCATAAATATCAATTATCACACCAGGCTGTATGTCATGTCATTCCAGGCATTTTCTTTCTTATTCACAGGTGGTCACTGAAGCTACCAATGCTACTACTTGGTATTTGCTGCTTTTGAGCTAAGTTGACATGAGAATTGCAATTTATAAAACTACTAGATTTGCACAATATTTAAGATGCACTAAGTTCTAAATGAAAAACACAAGGATGGCTTTTTTCATAAAGAGAATTTTGTTGTCAACTTTGTGGTTCTTTCAGCAGTGTCCCAGACCCTTTTTACACACATCCTCAATGGTCTGCAGTGTGTATTCAGTATGTCTGAGGTATATAGGTGATTGAGAATGACAGACGAAAGTAAGTAATAAAGCATACCAGCACTGCCCATAAGAAAAGCTCAGAGCAAGGTATTATTAGTAAGACCAATGTCGTGCTCAGTATAAATTTATCATCTTTCCGCATGTCACCTGTGACAATATTAACATTTAAACTTGAGAACTGGAATTTAAAAAAAAGTAATTTCCCCACTGCTAAATTGAGAAGGGTATCTTCTCTAGTGTTACAGACTTTAAACTTCCACAAGCTCAATGAAATTTGTTATTCTTCATAATCTTTCAGCTGAACAGTTCATCCCAATTTTGTCAGATTATTTAAAACACGTATCTGGTGAGAAGCTGACCCATCAAATAACCAAAACCCTGATTATTTCATGAAGCTTCTCCTCTCCAAAGTCATGATACTTGTGACTTGTGAGCAAAGAACTTCATCGGGCAAGTTTTGTTTCCAATGTTAATCACAAAAATATGAGTCACAAAGAAAGTGTAACATACTGAGAAGAAATATTACTCATCTTAACGATTCTGGTTGCGTGACCTGGAAGGAGTACCTTGTTACGGAGGGCGGCAGTCGCTCCTCGCCTCCTGCTGGAGACTCAGTGCACTGCAGCCTGGATAAGGTGGACATGGGTTAGAATCTCCGCAGCACCACTCAAGCGAGAAACATTTTCAAGAGCGCTACTTAGTCTCTTTGAACCCCAGTTTCTTAATTTAAAAGAAGTACAAAAACACCTACTTCACAGAATTTTTGCCTTGCTGTGAAGATTTGTGCATATACTATGCCGGCATTGTATCCATGCGGGCACCCTCAAACCCCACCCTTCCCCTCCTCCTATTCATGGCTATTGAGCTTTTTATCTTGGTTTATGACTCCACCGATGATTCCATAGATTACACAGTTCCCCACCTTAGGTGTCTGTGTCTACAGGTGCTGGGTACACAAAGGTGTTCAGTAAGCATTCGCTTTTGCTTCTATACTGCCATACCAGCGAGAGTCTTTTCTTGGATCTTTAATACGTTCTTAATAAGATGAGCAGCAGCATTTTGTGATATATTTTACTTAGGATTCTGTCCGCAGCCTTTCCCAGCTGGAGAAAAATCCGAACACAGACCTAGGTTCTGGAAAGTTACAAAGAAGGGATAAAACGCTATTCCTAATTTTTAAGGAACTTATAAACAAATGGAAAGAATAAGTCACATGGCAGAAATCTAGAACTACACACACCAGAAGCAAGAGAATCTACGTACAAAGCTAAGACCGTGGTAAGAACTATGAGATGAGCGGGGTGAAAATGTGGGCGGGGAAAGGTGGTTTCTGGATTCATACGGGCTGCCATTGGCTGAATTTTGTACTA
The DNA here is from genome assembly GCF_022837055.1 of Prionailurus viverrinus. Taxonomy (NCBI): domain Eukaryota; kingdom Metazoa; phylum Chordata; class Mammalia; order Carnivora; family Felidae; genus Prionailurus; species Prionailurus viverrinus. The sequence continues at coordinate 65,803,444 of NC_062568.1, forward strand.
CACCTACATTTCTTTCATAGTCTCAGGATTACTATTGATACCATGCTTTTCAGAACTTTTTTTTTTTCAGATACAACCCAAAACATATCATATAAAGGAGTGTTCGACATGAAAACATTTATAGTAAAACCATTGTATTTGGAGTTACCTACATACCTAAGGAGTATGCTTCAGCCTGTTGGGTTTCAGTCACAATAAAAGTTTAGAGACCACTCACAGAGTGTTTGCTTTGAGCCTCGCAGTCATCCTGGATCCCTAAGGAAATGATTCCACTTTGTCCCCCACTATAGTCGATTTCCACTGCGCTGCTAGACTCATCTTTCCAAAAATCCATGCCTCTCCATTACTCAAAACTTTTAATGGACAAAGGGCAAAGATCATAATATACAATTTAACATCATTTTATAATAGAAGTGATCAACATCTATTTCTACCTTTTCTCGCAGGTCTTCATGACTTTCCTAACACTCCACCATCCTGGGCTGTTTGCTTGGTTCCAAATATGCCATACATCAAATATGTCAGGCTCCGGTTACACCATATAGCTTTACTTTTTTATTTCATTTTTATTTCAATACTGGCATGTGTTTGAGAATCTCTGCAGCTCTTGGAGTAGGTTTCCTTCCCTATTTCCATCCTAATTCATATGCTACCTCTTATATAACATTTTCCTCAAACTCTGCCCTACTCAGAGTTCCATCTTTAAGTTATTCTCTGCTTTCATTATGCAGCCAACTCAGTACATACCGCATTGTGCTCTAGCTATGTGTCTACTGTGCCCTTGGAAGCAAGGACCACAGTGCTCTTTTCAAAGTTCCAGGTCAAAAGTAGTGGCCAGTAACACCAACAGAAGCTGAACTGGAGTTGTATCAGTGAGCTGCAGCTTTCTGAGGAAAACAACCAAAGAGATCTCAAAAATAAAGTAAGCAATCCTTGAACACTGGGCTTCTTTGAGGGGACTGATTACAAGTAATCTTTCCCAATGGAAATTTAGACAATCATCGCTCTCACACAATTTTCAAAGGCTTGTAAATCTCATTTCCTTTCAACTGATGAATATATGAGATAGTTTATTAGAACATTTGGGTAGCAATCTTGAAACAATAGTAAAATAATCAGGTGACCAGGAGTGAACAGCTACAGCTAAGCAGGAACAGAGGTAGATCAGTGCAGATAGAAAAAAAAAAAAAATGAGCCACACTTTTAAGAGCCAAGAAAAATCCTAAAAGATCTAGATCTAGGGATTGCGTTGAAATAGAAGTGGCTTGTGAATTGTCAGTGGAGAGTTTCTATCAAGCTATGAATTTAAACTACACACCAAGGAGATATTCAGATTAAATTTAGGGAAAAACTTCCCAGTATCAAAGGCTGTTAAATGGTAGCAATTATAAAGTATACTCACGAGTCAAGAGAAAAATACTAAAGTACATTCGAGTTCTGAATGTAATTACTTCTATAACATACTGGCAGACGGCTACAAAAGAAAAATAGTCCCATCTGACCCATTGTAACAGGGAGGAGAGAAATTTTAGGAAATGCTTTTCCTATGGTGTGTGTGTGTGTGTGTGTGTGTGTGTGTGTGTGTGTGTGAGGGGGGTAAAAACCGAAGTTTATGGAGTTCTAATAATGGGAAAGCCTACCAAAGACCTTGGAAGGTTTTACTAGTCTGGGAGCAATGTCATTTGCACCCAATTCATTGCTTTCTGGAAAAATGAAGAGATATATCCTACTATAGCTCTCATAATATTCTGTTCATAAGGTTCAAATTGTCTGAACACTCTTGAAATATCTGCATCACCAAATTTTCTTCACAGGGGTGTTTAAACTTAAATATTACGTTCAAACAATCAAAATGTTCTACATCGATTTACTGACTAACACTAAGGAGAAAAAAGACAAGACACTTTGCATCACAATTTAAAATGTGCAAGGAAATTAATTAGGATAAATATTTATTTCCACATAACATTTCTTAGTTGTGAAAAACACAATATCCTAGTCACATTTACACATTACTTGAACTTTGCAATAAATTACATTCAAGATATTCAGTAATTTTGACCAGGAATCTGAGGAGATTAGGAGGAAATATATAACACTACATTTTTTTCTTATATTTTATATGATTTCAAAATATTAGGATTGACATAGAGCATTAAAATTCACACGAGAACAAAATAACTATAAAAATACTCAGAAATACAGAATTTCATTGGATATGATTGCTTATTCAAATAAGTGATCATGTGAATGTCTAAATTCACTATGATCATTTGTAACAGAATGGTTATTAATGTATTAAAACACTAGGAGGCTGCTTTTAGGACTGACTGGCATGCACAGCTAGTCTAAATCATAAAACAATGGGAATGTTTACAATGTAGTATCTGTATTATAAAACACACAAAGGCAACACATTCGGAATGGAAAATTTCTGTGTTTTTCCTTGGCATTTATAAACACAGATTTTATTAACTGCAAATTATCTGTATATGTTTTTAGGTTTATGTTCCGTAAAAGAGATGGCTCCTCAAAAGACTGCGAGAGGAATTTTCAGAAAGTATCAAAATGTTGAACCTAATGGAAGCTTTGTTGGGTTTTTTAAATTTCCCTCACAAGCTTAATCACAAGAGGATTTTTTTTTCACTGTTCATATGCAGTTATACACAAAATATGTAATTAATAGTCTGGAAAAGCCACAGGGCTCTGAATTATTGTAAAATAGAACACCGCAGATTATAAGGTTGGTGATCACTGGTGATTCTTAGGAAACAAGAGCACTATAAGATTCCATCTTTATTAACTTCACATTCATCTAAAAAGAAATGAAATACTGTATTTTTAGTAATGCTCGGAAATTCTTAACTTTGCTTCCTCTTGTACAAGCTCAGTAAAAATGGATTCTTTCAGATGGACTGAAATATCTACAGAACCCTCTCAAACAGAATCTGAAATTTTCATTTAAAAGATTATTTTTCTACAACATGCATTCAATTAAAAAGTGGAAAAGAGCTTTGCAGAAGGAAAAAATTGCAGTTGGAGACCTGTCAGCCTAACATTAGAACATGATTCAGAAGCAGCATTAAGCAGTACGTGACCTTTAGCAGCAGAGTAACTGGGGAGTGAAATTTCACGTACGAGGATTCACCATGTGGCCTTCCACGAGTGTGTATAATAGATTTATTTGGAAAACATTTGTTTTTAATGGGAGAGAAATTTAACAGCATATTTCTGATAAAGATTTATACTGAAAATCTCACAAAACTTACAAAGTTTTCCAGAAGTATTTCATACAAGCCTAGTATTTGATGGCGTAATCACAACCTGAATCACTAACCGACCACTACTTGACTCTTTGCATTAGTTTCTGATTCTTTTAAGTTGTGAACAGGTTCTATGTATTTTTTCAAATGACTTTAAGTTTTAGTTAGATATATAAACTCTTACGTATTAAATGTATCGTAATAAATCAAGGAAATGCATAAATACAATTATTAAAAAATGTTTCCAAACAAACTTTTTGATTGGGGTCTTCTGAAAGAAGTCACTAATGCTAAGCTATAAAAAAATAAAAAGAAGTAAGACTACCTTTCAAAATTCTTCTGAATGAAATGACCAGCTAGCTTCAGGTCACTAAAGTAGGAAAATACAAACTAGGTAAATATGACATCTCTTTAAGAAAGCTATTGCTCTCATAAAACCAACGATGAGAATCCAGTGTTTACAAATGTCTAACATATAGCAAGGAGCACACAGATTCTTGCATTAGCTATTGTATATGCTCACAAGGGTATCTCACTGTTCAGAAGTTTAAACACAGAAATGAAACAAATTATTGCACTACTTACAGTGTGAAGGTGGATTTGGGATGAGAGACAGAATTTACAATACATGATCAAAGCAGTTTTATTAATAATTGTGGTGCTCTTCTCATATATATGTAAAAAATAAATTGAAGATCAAGTCATAGACAAGTCTCCCTGTCAACACCTTTCCCTGAGTCCGCTTTCTTCTCTTTTCGGCTTTCAGTGCTACAGGGGGAAGAAAAGGAGAAATGTATTACTGCAATCCAGCACGGAGACTGTGAGGTCTGCTTGCTCAGACACAAAACCCATCAGCCCCAAAGTACCACATGGGCCCTTAGCATTGCTCTTTCATGCTGCGAAGCATAGCTAGATAGCAACAATTACAACCCCCTGCACTCGGTGAGATGGAAACCAAGAACTGCAGAAAGGGAGAAATTCAAACAACAGTAACTAAAACACAAAAATCAGACATTTTTAAACAGTTCCAAAAGCATGCAAGATTAATACCATGGTCCTCATTTGGGCAAAGGAATTACTGCTAATTGTTGAAAATGCCAGTCCTGCCCCCGTCTGAAGAAAGCACTGACATCATAATGACACCAAAGAGATGTCACGGTAGGTATTTCAGGGCTCGCTCGAGTGGCTCATCCTTTGTGCACAGACTGGATCCTGATTTTTGGTGAGAACTATGTCATGGTCTGTTGGAAAGACACATCTCCACTGTCATCGGGGAGGCAGTCACCCCACACGCTGCCCTCCACACACCTGTGCAGACTGACCGTCACCCTGTCCATCAGAGGAACAATGTTTTACCTCACTGCTCCTGTAATGAACTCATTCCCAAGTGACTTCTGTTTTTTTATCTGCTATCCAATTAACCTTATCAGCGGGCAAGCTGGTAACAAAACTCTACCACTTCTGTCTTCGTGGGGTATTTTTTTGGTATTTTCCCAAAGATCACTTTTCCTACTCTCATGTTGACAGTTTTCATGGAAAACTCAAACAGTGTGCTCACGTGCGAGAAGCTCACAGCAAGAATACAGGCTTCGGGGCAGGGGCGGGGGGTGCACAGAATGGCTTACTCCCCAGTGACCCCCAGCACAGGGCAGCGTCGCCCCCACGTGGGGCCTCTCCTGTCCCTCCCTGCCACTGATACAAGGGGTGAGTGGCAACTGGCCTCTGGGGCCCCGAGCTGGAAGAACCCACACACTTTCACTGGCCACTTCTTCCCTTAACCTAAATTTATGAGATAGTTGACAGTGGGGAAACCCTTGGTTTTAGAACTCTTCTCCAAGTAATAAAGTGACAGTTAAAGCCTCCTCCCCACCCCACCCCCCCTTTCTATGCGGCCTCCTGCGCAGCTTTCTTAGTGGTCAACAACTTAGACACATTCTACGAGTGTGTTTTTCAAATTGCCTTTCCTCCAATTCAAGCTCGAAACAGCCCTTCTCAGTTGTCACCACCACCCGGCGCCATCAGGTAAGAAGTGCTGCAGCTTCTGCCGTCCGTGGCACGCTGCCAGCACTGCGAGCTGGTGTGAGCGAGCGTCTATGGCACCCGGGTTTATGCCTGCCACACTTCTCAGCACGCACTACTTACAGGTCAGAGCAAAGCAACTTTTCTCCCTTGTCTTTTCTCCTTCCACAAGAAGAGATGACAGTGTGCACATGATGTGTTGAGAGCCTTAACTCTGTATTTTTAACTCCTCTATCTGCATGACTCACTTCCTTCTACTTTAAGTGCCTTTCATATGACAAGTGGCTGCTATCCTACTTTTCAAATTAACTTTTCCTTGGGCTTTACCTGGCTCCTCGTCTCTTCTCTTCCGCCAGACAAAGCCAGTGAAAAAGGGAAGGCATGGGGCAGCGGAGGAAGCCTGGACTTGGAACTGGAAGGTTAGGTTCAGTTTCCGGAAGCCAAGAAGGAACTCTGTGACCTCGGACTAGTTGTTTAATCTCTCTGCGGCTTGGTTTCCTCATCTGTAAATTTGAACTATATGAGTCCCCAAATTCTCTGGTAGCTCGAAGGCCAGGATTCTGAAGCTGGCATTCTCAATCGCAGTGGGGCCCTATCTTTTGAAAGATAGACTACAAGAGCCCATCTGTAGGAGACCCTAGGGATGCAGACACACTGGCACGGTTCCTGTGTGCATAATGCTAAGTTCCATAAGCTTTTTATAAATGAGCACATTCCCAGTGGCACTATTAGTCACCAAGTGGTGAGAAAAGATTCAGAATGTTGACTTAATTCACAGATAATGCTTCTTCCTGATGTCCTGCTTTGGTCCTACTGGTTGTTTGGTTACAAAACAATAACCGATTAAATGATCAGGGCTTTTTTCCCTCTCTAAAACTGGTGGTTTTGGTGTCAGATTTCAACAAACTTATAAAGCAGAGATTTTATAACCATCTCAAAACTTCTATGAAAAATACTATTGACTTGAACCCATCTTCTTACTGTATGCCTATTACTGTCTTTATTTCCTTGTTACATTCATTTTCAAAGACCAAGGGATACGAGAGAGATGAGACAGTGCCCTGCCCCTGGAGGAGTCACATTTTAAAATCTAAAGAAATAATATTTCAGGAGAGAACAGAACATGACCCGCTACCTTCATGCTGCCAACTAGTGATCTATGAAACTGTTATGTTTCGATCACACCAAAATAGTTGTTGCAAACAACATTTACCAAGAAGTCATGACAGGGCACAGGCCTAGGAAATCACAGCAAAGGAGGAGAATCCAGGATAGAAGAAGGTGGTGGAAGTGGGCGGCCAGAGGGGAGCAGAGAAGATGGTCCCAGAGCCTAGCCTCTGCCACCAAGGCAACACCAAGCATTGTTTTTCCTAATGTTGCCAGGTACCTTCCCAAGAAATGTCAATCTCGGTGTCAGTTGTTCACCTATTCTGATGCAATGTGTGGTTTTTAACGAGACCTATTTCTGCCAATCCAGCTCAAGAAGCCACAGAGGACCTTGTCACATGTATGCACAGCACTGTTGAACAAGGATCAAATTAGACATCCTGCAGATGTGGTCAAATTTTCAGTGAGTTCTGATATCCTTCTTTCAATCAGGCGAGATAAAATATTGTTGACAACGAACAGTGGATGAAATGATGGATAAAATACAAGTGCTATTCCCAACTACACTGTGGAAAAGTATCTAAGCTTCTCTAATAGGCATACAGGACCAATAGCAAGGGACAGGATGGAGAATAAGGAGAGGGGCCGTGTCAAAAACCACAAGGAAGCCAACTTAGGCCTCAAGAGATACAGACCCTGGTAAATAGGTCTTTAGGTTTGGGTTTAGTTTAGTTTAGTTTAGTTTAGTTTTATGCACCAAGAGATACTCTAGTAGGCACAACACTGTTAGAGTTCTTGGTCATCAGATTTCAATACCTTCAACAGACACACCATGAAAAAGCAATGGCTTTGGGAGGGTATTGTTGTTATTAGTGTTGGTGGTTTTTGGATTTCTGGAAGCCACACACTCTGCCAAGTTTCACTGTTATAAAGATGAAAGACATTAACCATTAACCAAGAGGAATTTTTCACATGGAAAGCTACAGACAATCCATCTAAAGGTAAACTTTCATTGCACAATAGTTTGAATCTCATGTTAGGAGGAAGGTATGTTCAAAGAGTAAGAAACAGGGGTGCCTGGGTGGCTCAGTCGGTTAAGCATCCAACTTTGGCTCAGGTCATGATCTCATGGTTTGGGAGTTTGAGCCCCACATCGGGCTCTGTGCTGACAGTTCAGTCTGGAGCCTGCTTCAGATTCTGTGTCTCATTCTCTCTCTGCCTCTCCCCCCACTTGTACTCTGTCTCTCAAAAATAAATAAATGTAAACAAAAATAAAAATAAAAACAAAGAGTAAGAAACAAGTGGTCGTATCAAAATACAAAGGATGGTCCTAATTAAAACCGAACCTGCTTAAAGCACACTACATGGTTTTACAACAACTAGTTTTTTTTTGTGGTGAACAGCATCACCTGACTATACTATTTACTTTAAGGAGTACCTAAAATACTATGACATAAAATTTTTTGCTTGAACCAAAGAAAAGCAGAGAAGGAGTTTGTACTATGGCTCCATTTAGTACAGGAAGAAAAGCAATCTATAAGTTGGTTGTCTCAAATTTTCTACATATTCTCATGGCTGGCATTTTATTTTGAGCTCATAAACCTGGAGTTCCCATTTTTTTAAAAAAAAATCAGAGAAATGCCATATTTTTAATGTGAACGAGTCCATAAGCACATATTTCAATGGGTTTAAGAAATTACCCTTCTCATAATTCTGATTTTCTTCCAAGACCAAAACAGAATTACTGTGAGGATGACTCTATCAGACTGTAGCGGGGATCTTTGGGGAAGGAAGATAAAGCATGTTTTAGAATAAAATATGACTTCTGTTTGAGCCAAGCAAAGAAATACATGAAGATTTTAAAGCCCTGTTACAAGACAGAAAGCATCAATCAGAAGTCTTTGAGGGAGCCTACTGAGTAACTTATATTAACCTCTTTTGGACTAAGTGTTAGAAGTAGTTGTTAAGGATGGAGAGAGGGAGAGGGGGAGGGAGGGAGAGAGGGGAGGGAGAGGGAGAGGGGGAGGGAGGGAGAGAGAAAGAGAGAGAGAGAGAGAGGTGACTAATTCCAGATTTCTGGGATGCGAAGACTGTGCACATCCACTGTTTGTCTTTTTGGGATAGAGATGACATTGAAGCAGCATGCCATTTTGGGGTGACAAAAACCAGCAACAAGAGATATTCTGTAAGTCTAATGTATCATCTTTTCTGAGCCCATGTTTCCAAATATTTCTCATGAAGCCAGATAAAGCTTGCAGGTTTGGAAGCATGTGGTGCATAAATGGAAGCTCCCAGCTTTGCAATTTCTTAATTCAAGGATAAATTTTCTTTTTTTCCAATATAGAAATTTGATGTCATCACTAAATATGGTGCTGTGCGATTTGTTGATTTATATATGATGTATTTGTGTAAGTCATGTAGGAAAAAAAGTTCACTCAAGCTTCCAACCTTCTTAAAGAGCTGAGTAGTTATAGGAACACCATAAACACTCAGTCCGATACTGGATCTAAGCCCAAGCCTCTCCATGCCTTTTGCCTCCCCAAAACTCACACAGAGAACATAGGCTGACCAGGTTTCTAGAAGACACCATTTAACACAGGAAATACAACCAAGGAATAGGTTTGAGGGAGAGGGTCTTACCTTTGGGGAATCAGCTTCTAGAGTGATTAGGAAGGGGAGCTTATGACAAAAATGTAATATAAAAATTAAGTAGAAAAAGTTAATTTAAGGTCATGAAAATAAAGGAACTTAATAACTAAACACTGTCCCAAATCCCTCAATCACTCTTTAATAAGAAGAGCTATTAGCATAACACAGAGATTTTTCTTCAGATCAGTATCGAAGAAGACTGGATGGTTTGAACACTTATAAATTCTGGAAAATTCAGTTGGAAATCCTGTGATGACTCTTCATATTTAAGGACACACTTTTCCCCAGCATGCATTTACAACTTAGCATCCACAACTATAGGAGTGGTTTGTAATGTTTGCATACAGAGAAATATGAATGCATAGAACTTTCTGGAGCTGAAAGTTTTGGAGTAAGGAAGTTAAGGAAGATTTTCAGGGAGTTGGAACAGGAACCTGGAAATATGCTAAGTGCAAAATCACCATTACATGTGCATATGGGGCTTAAGAAAGGACAATGGGGGAGTGCAAAATGTGGGCAGATATCTAAGAGGGTTCTGGGAAGTGGGTGATGAGTGAATATAATGGAACTTTATTGCAAAAGAGTAGGCCAAATGAATGTCCGAAAGTGGCCTGCATTGGGACTCATTTACAGCACCATTCTCCCCACTGTCATAGTTTTGGAATAAGCTTTTAATCTGAAAGGGAGATGTTGAAAAACATACCAACAAATGTGCCAATTACAATTTCTGCCTACTTTTAAAAAGAGTTTTCTGAAATATTTTAGACCTAAATTCAATGGAAGCCAATACTATCCTTTCCCTAATAGATTTCATGTCATAAAATGATTGGAATCAGTACAAATTCACATTATTTTGGAATTCAAACCTTTTAGAAGGAAAGCTTGACTCCTTATCTTTTGAGTTATCGGCAGTCATCAGAAGGTTCCTCCACAAGGCAGTCTTTGACATTTCATCGGAGATATTGATCACAGATGGATCATCTCTAGATAGGAGTTTACCCAAAATGAAATTTAAAAAAATTAAGTAATTGCAGTTATCTAGTGATAGAAACTAAATATAGGACAGTCTTCTACCTTTATACAGTATTTTTCACAGTTAAAAATTAAGAAGTAAATAGTTCTCTCAATTATTTTTTTAAAATCTATGAAAAACAAAAATCTCAACCAAAGATTCTAGTTATATAGACACTGGTTTTGGCTAGAGTTCTCCTAATTCATTTCAAATTACAGAGATGAGTTTCTGTGTGTTTATTGCTTGGGCTCTTGCCCCTACATTCATAGCCGAGCAGATCAACTTCAGTCTCCTGCTCAGACTCTACAGTGGCTCTCACACACTCAGAAAAAAAAGCCTGGCAGGGGTGCCTGGGTGGCTCAGTCAGCTAAGCATCTGACTCTTGGTTTCAGCTCAGGTCACTTGCCGTTTGTGAGTTCGAGCCCTTCATTGTGCTCTATGCTGACAGCATGGAGCCTGCTTGGGATTCTCTGTCTCTCTCTTTCTGCCTCTCCCCTGCTTTCTGTCTGTCTGTCTCTCTCTCTCTCAAAACAAACAAACAAACAAACAAACATTAAAAAGAAAGAGAAAGCCTGGTAGGTGGACCATAGGCTCTGTCCCTGCCTTCACCTCCAAGTTCATCTCCTGCCATTACAGCCCTGCTCCTTCTACTCTGGCCACAAGCAGTGGTCTCCCGACTATTCTGGAACACTCTGGACTTGCTGCCTCAGGGCCTCGTATTTGTCCTGTCTTCTGCCTATGATGTTCCTTTACATGGTACAACTCTTTCCCTCCTTTGTTTAAATGTCACCTACTCAGGCCTTTGCTGACTACTGTATTTAAAACTTCTGGGCCACCTGAGTGGCTCAGCCACTTAAGCGTCCAACTCTTGGTTTCAGCTCAGGTATAATCTGTTTGTGAATTCAAGCCCCACGTCAGGTCTGCACTGACAGTGTGGAGTCTGCTAGGGATTCTCTCTCTCTCTGCCCCTCCCCGACTCTCTCTCTCTCTCCCCCCCCCCTCAAAATAAACTTAAAAAAATAAAATAAAATTTCTATTTCTATCCACTCAGAGTACCCTCATCCTCTTTTGCTTTTTGTTTTTATCGCACTTTTCACCATCTAAAACACTATCCCATATTACTTGTGCCTTTATTTTTTGCCCCCCCCACCTCTATTCTACTTGAATATAAGTTTTATGAGGATGACGATTCTTGACCATTCATCTGCTACTGTTTCCCCAAGAGTCAAGCAGAGCCTGACACTTGGTGCCCACTCAATAAATACTGGTTGAATAAATGAAGGCAGTCTGTGTATTTGGCAGATATCTTTCCAAATGACTAGAAAGGCCTTCAATATCAGGGCGCATACAACGCTGGGTGCTATGTTTGCATTTTAGAATGGCACCAATTTTAAGTGATGTCCAGAATTCTCTAAAATATTCCCAGGGCTAGAAACACAACCAAATAGAAGCAGAGATAAATTATAGGCCAAGTCAAAGAAAGTTTCAAGTGAGAAAACAGCCCTCTCCTTACTGCACGAGGAAAAGATACCCTGCTGTGAAAAAAAACCACCTTCTATAGAAATCCTAGGCTGACCTCACATGACCCTCATCAGTGGTTGTTCACAGACAGCAACAAATTAGACTTTTTTAGAGAGACACCAAAGGTCTGGAGCAAAACCTTGGGTCTCACAGGGTCCCTCCCTTCCCAGTCTGGACATGTGTTCTTTTTAGTTCCTCAAATCCAGCAGCCCCTAGTAACTCAAAGCATGAAATCAACCAGTTTCCAAAAGAATGTCATATGGAATACATGTTTTTCACAATATTATGTAACAAAGAGCCTTGTAAGCCGAAGAGTTTAGAAAATACTGGATTGGGGAGCCTGGCTGGCTCAGTCAGTTAAGCGTCTGATTCTTGACTTCAGCTCAGGTCATGATCTCAGGGTTCATGAGTTTGAGCCCCCATTGGGCTCTGTGCTCACAGAGTGAAGTGTGCTTGGGATTCTGTCTCCCTCTCTCTCTGCCCCTCCCCCATATGCGCTGTCTCTCTCTCTCTCTCTCTCTCTCAAAATAAATAAAAATAAACTTAAAAAAAAGGAAAAGAAAATTCTGATTAAAGAAAATTAAACTTAAAAAAAAACATACAGCACTACTTAGATTCTTTAATATGCCAATATACACTATGAATCTCCAAATGGAAATGTGGTATGGAAATTTATCTAACCAAAGAATCCTTTTGAGACGGGTACCACATGAGACCAAGTATCTATCTACAGAACACACGTGGGAATTTATTGATTCAATGAAACAATCAACAGGATTTTAAAACTTACATACAGTTTAAAAAAAGATAAAATGTCTTCTCATGTTTAGGTGGTAGATAATTACATTTAAAAAACCTAGGTAATGTGATTTTACAGTCAGACCCTGAAGATCTAGAAGATTTTTCCAATTTTTTTGGTAAATACTACAATAAATTCTTTCCAGAGGGAAAAGTTTTCTCTGCTTTTTTATTGGCATGGTCTTAAATTATCCTTAAGTGCTTCAATATCTATATATCTGTATGTAATTTTTGGCCAGATACGTTTTTAAGTTTTTATTATAACTCACAGGCATTTGCATTCTTTTGTTATGTCTTTGTGCATAAAGAAGATAGGCATATTTTGGAAGAGTTACATAAATACTTCCTAAAATGGCTGGTAGATGTGAATCCTTGAACTCAGGAAATAGATCATCTCTTTGGAAGTGCCATTTTTTAGGGGTAACTTCCCAGAGTTCAAACATTTACCAGTGATCAATTTAGTGAATACCTAGCTCATTTATCCTGGAATTGAATCTTGACCAGTCGTCAACTGATACTTTTAGAGCTTTTGTATACATTATAAAATATGAGAAGAAAAGGCTTCAGACAACAGTCCCCTGCCCCCCTTCATTTTCAGCCACTTGCCCCTACTCACGCAGCTACCAGTGTCAGAACTTAGTTCTAGGACAGGGTAATCTAAGTCCTACTTCCATTTCTTTCTATTCTAACACAGCTTCAACAAACCTTTGTAGGAATGCACACAGTTCACAATTCTTAAGTAAAGTATACAACAACACATTTCATGACTCCAAGTGGTGTGCTTTTCCACGCATATCTTACCTATAGTGCCCTTCCAATGGGAGCTGTACTGTGCCCTCATCTTCCATAGCTAGCATACTTTGTTCTTCCTGGAAAGACAAATGTAAAACATACAAAGTGAACCTGATGAATCTCCATTTTACATTAAAGAAGAAACACAGATTAATGTTTCACTATCTCATTAACCTCAGGACCTTCCACTTTGTTTGCATTTATTAATGCTAGCACAGGTCCTTTCGATAAAGTATCAGCTACCAAGAACATAAGTAATTAATGAGAGTCCCCTACCACAAAGTAATTTAAATGCTAACAACAATCTCCTTCATGTCACTCAATGTAAAACGTGGTTAATTTCCAAGCAGATTTTTAAAAATAATCTACATTTTAAAAGGAAAAGAGTACGGGTAATGTAATTGTTTTCATTGTTATAAAGTGTACATTACATTCCCAGAATGCTCTGTTAGAAGGGAATGAGGATGTATTTAGAGAGGTGGTTCTCAAACTTTATTCTACATCAGAATCACGTAGAGGGCTTTAAAAAATATACAGATTGCCAGGCCCCACCTCCAGAGTCTCTGATTCAGTGGGTCTGGAGTAGGGCCCAAGAATTTACCTTTTCCAGTGACTTTCCAGGTGATGCTGATTATGCTGGTCTAAGGACTACACTTTGAGAACTCCTGCTCTAGAGATTTGGAAAGAGACAGGAGAAGATGCCTTCCTGTATGGACCAAACACAGGTGTGTTTTCCACTAGACACATCTTAGGCTTTAGTTTTGACTCAGATTTCTTCTTACAATGACAATATCCTACCCTTCCCCAACAAGTAGGGATATTTCATATAATCATTTCTTCATCTATAACACTTTAAAAGCATATCTTTATGATAAAGATAACCTTATGCTACCATATTAAAATGTCCTGGTTTAGGGGAGCCTGGGTGGCTCAGTCAGTTAAGTATCCGACTTCGGCTCTGGTCATAATCTCATGGTTCGTGAATTCAAGCCCCATGTCAGGCTCTGTGCTGACGGCTCAGAGCCTGGAGCCTGCTTCGGATTCTGTATCTCCCCCTCTCTCTGCCCCTCCCCTGCTCGTGCTCCGTCTCTCTCTGTCTCAAAAATAAATAAACAATACAAAAATAATAAAATAAAATATCCTGGTTTAGTTTTCAATAATGTTATCAACCTTTTTCTATCCACCAAAATATTTTACTTATCTGTAGATTGCAGCTTCTATTTAATGCATTTATTCTTCAAATGAGTCAATTACCAATGCTTAAGTTCAGAGAACAATGTGGGGCCATTTCAAGATGTTAGAATCATTGGTTCTAAGTCCAAAAATGGAATTTTATTTATTCTATTGTATTTATTGTTTTATTTGAGTCCAGTTGAGACACGAGGCTACTAGTTTCAAGTGTACACGTAGTGACTCAACATCCCTACATCCCTATATGTTATGCTGTGCTCACAAATGTACCTACCATCTGTCACCATACAACACTATTATAGGATCATTGACTATATTCCCTGAGCTGTGTCTTTTATCCTGTGACTTGTTCATTCCGTAATTGGAAATCTGTATCTCCCACTCCCCTTCACTTATTTTGCCCGTCCCCTACCCCTTCCCTCTGGCAACCATCAGTTTGTTCTCTGTATTTATAGTTGATTCTGCTTTTTGTTTGTTTATTCATTTGTTCTGTGTTCTAGATTCCACATATGAGTGAAATCATATGGCATTTGTCTGTCTTAGTCTGGCTTTTTTCACTTAGTATACTACCCTCTAGGTCTATCCATGTTGTCCCAAATAGCAAGATTTTATTCCTTTTTTGTGGCTGCGTAATATAGAAATGGAATTTTTAAGTTAGAGGTGAAGAGCTAGATGATTTCTTGACCAAATGGGAACTGAAGAGAGAAAATAGGGTGGGCCTGGAGGCTTAGCAGTAGGTTGCCTGATCTAAGTCAGCTTCCAGAAAGACTTGATCTTTGGCTGATGTCATTTCTGGCAGGCAAGGCTGTTCCTAACATTATCCTCAATATACGGACCCTGGCCTCAAGTTGCATGCTGCCTCATCTGAAGAGCCCTTGTCATATTTCTCGTTACTTAAAGATACAGTGTTTTCCATCTAGAGCCTATTCAGCTAACCTATGACTACGAAATGTAATGTGGGGGCAGGTCTCATTTTCACTCTTGGAATGCTCTCTGTACACATCCAATCTACTGACCAAGGCACGCTCCCCTCCACTGGGACCTTATCCATCCTGCATACAAATATCTATGCCCAGTCTCTGTGGTGTACTAATGGAGAGGCCAGAGAGTACATGTCTCTGCTACTTCTCTACTTATAAGTTCCCACCCACACCCCCAACCAAAAACCCTATGCTACATTTATACTCTGTGGTACTAATGCACCTGTCTGTTTCTTCCTTGCATTACAGGAACTAATCCTATTCTCTTTCTCTCTTGTTCCTCAGGGACATTTGTTCTTTTAAGATTCATCTGATATACTTTACTACTTGTGTATTATGCCTATTTCTCTTGTCAATGGAAGGACTATTAAAACTAATTCGAAATGAGTAGACAGCAACCATTGGTTGGAAATTACACATTTTAGCATTTGAGCAGAGTTAATCTGCTGCCTGGAAGAAGGCATGCCTTGCAAATGGGTTAGTCACTATATTTGGAACATAATACATATGTCATATTAACTTATATGCACAACAGTGAGGCCATGGACAGAGCATATGTATTCTTGCAGGTAAAAAAGTTTACTTCTGCTATAGAAAACATTACCTTAATGCACATGGAAGGACATAAAGAGAAAACAGTCAGTGATCCCAAATGCTATTTAAGTAAAACCAAGATACAAACAAAATGCAATTCTCTCCTTGTCCACTGAAAGGTAAGCTTGGCATATCGTATGTTTTCTGACTAACTCGGAATCAAATGTCAGGAAGGCGTGTCGAAAGGTTTAATAAAGAGTACCATTCAAAAAGCAGAAGAGAAGAACAGCGTCACCAGCGCTTGGGTTACCTGGCAGCAGAAAACGAGGGCTCAAGATTGAACGTAACAGCCAAAAATTGGACCAAAGCTTTGGGAACAATTTTGTTTTTTCCTCAGATGATTTTCCACTTTTCTCTCCAATTGCTTTCAATAATTATTTTGCACTCTGTGGCTTGTTAGCATGTGTGGGCTTTATACTAGTCATAATTCTATCCAAACAAAAACTCATCACCTCTAAAGATAGCATTTCCAAGCCATGCTTATCTGAAGAAAAGGGGTGGCAGAGCAGCCGCTGCCTTGGGTGCCAGAAGGAAGCTGGGTGGGCCCCCGAGCCCAGGGACAGAGGGCCGGCTGCATCCCAGGCAGCGCTGTGAGGAAGCCAAAAATCTGAGACTTTCTGGGGAGGAACAGTCAAATCAGGCATTGGCCGTCACGACAATGACAACCTAGTTTATCTCAATCGTACAGGAACAGAGAGTGAGAGCACCCAGCTAAGTGCTACTTGTAAGTCAGAAGAACCTTGAAATGAGTTCCATTCAGCACTCCGCTCATACGGGGTCCCTCAAAAAATATGCTGAATTCTACAACATGGTGAAGATAGTAAAGGATGATGATCAAAGTGGACCCACGGACATCTGAAGGGTTTTGCCAGTTTGACTAAAGGGCTACTCATGCTGTGATTTGAATGCTCTCTTTTCACTAAGATAGTCAAAGCATTTGTCAGATACTGAATTGCTGAAAGATAGTCAATGCTATATCCAGTAAAAGGCAGGAAAATTGAGGGTTAAAACAATGAATCTAATTTATAGCACTCAAACATTTACTGAGCATGTATTATGTGCAAGGCACACAGTGGAAAATCCGGGAGCCATTCACGAATCCATTTGTCAAATATTAAGCATAACCTACATGACAGCAGTCTGCTAGGTGCCCGCGATACAGCAACAAAGAGACAGACACTCTACTCTCAGAGGATGAGAAGGGTCATTGTAAAAAAATACAAGAAGAGGGGCGCCTGGGTGGCGCAGTCGGTTAAGCCTCCGACTTCAGCCAGGTCACGATCTCGCGGTCCGGGAGTTCGAGCCCCGCGTCAGGCTCTGGGCTGATGGCTCAGAGCCTGGAGCCTGTTTCCGATTCTGTGTCTCCCTCTCTCTCTGCCCCTCCCCCGTTCATGCTCTGTCTCTCTCTGTCCCAAAAAATAAATAAATGTTGAAAAAAAAAATTTTTTTTTTTAAATACAAGAAGAGAGGAAGTAGTATCTGGGCCAGTCTTATTTGATCAGTTTAGTAGAAGAAAGGAAGAAACTCTAGAAACAGTGCAGGCCAAGAATAAAAAGTAGAAATAAATAAGATGTGTTTGTATGACAATGAACAACCAGACTGGCCTGAGCCAAAGGCCTGTGCCGAGTGGAAAACAAAACTGGAGTTAAAATGTGGTATGTTTTGATTAGTAGGATGTATGAATCTGAGTTATATTTTGTGATAGCATAAAAAAATAATTTGTGTATCATGACAAAATGCTCTACCTTTAGTGAAATAGGTAGCACCTTTACTATATCCACTTCTCATGCAAAGTCTATACCTATGTAGGAACCCCAAGAAGCTCAAAGTACAAACAAAGCAGAGAGCCAGTGTTCACAAAGATGGCTAGAATATTAGAGAAAATATTCATTAATTTAAGAATTCATAGATCTCAAAAAATGGAAGCGACTTTAGTGATCAAGTCTGACCCCTTTAGTTTATCCAAAAGGAAAACAAAGTCTACAGGACATAAGAAGTGTCAGACCATTTTCTTCTTTGATTACTAATAGAATAGAAAATGCTGCAAACATTACACACACACACACACACACAAACTCTGAAAACCATAAAACTTGACATTTCTAAGAGCTATGTATTAAAATTTCCAACAGATAGAAGAGCCATTACATACAACTACTCACTTCAACAATGAAAGCTAAAGGTATAGTCTATATAGAATTTACATAAATAATTGGATGCAACATATATTTTTTCATCAGAATATTTGCTTCAGTATCTCTAAGTGACTTACCTAAATTACTACAAAATTCAGAAATTTTGATAGTGGAACCTTGGATTTAGAAGATTATATTCTGGAGAACCAGATACTGTGGTTTTAGAAAAGGCCTTATCTCAAATTTTAGCATGCAGCAGAATGACCCGGATGTCTGGTTAATACAGATTTTTGGACCGATCTGCAGAGTTTTGATTCAATAGGTCTGGAGTATGGTCCAAGAATGTGCATTTCTAAGAAGTTGCCTGGTGTTGGCTGATGCAGCAGAGGTCCTAGGACGACACTTTGAAAAAATCACTGCTTGAGGAAGAAGAATATGCTTGCCTCACTCTAAGATTCAATTACAAATAACATTTGCCTGTGTAATAATTAGGCCATGTTTCCCAAATCCACAACCAATTCTCATCTTTCTTAGCAGTAAGATCTGCTCTGTAATTTGTTTAACTGCACTTGTTCTTAGTTTGTTTTTTGCATCTTCTTGGCCTTGCTCATGATCCTTCTTCATACAGATCACAATTCTCACTTGCCTCTTGTTTTATTCCCATAGCATATATGTTAGAGTGAACCTCCCATAAACCAAGAAGTGTCAATATCATGATCACTGCCCAGAGCTGGATTTCCAGGATTTATCTAACATTAACTGCCTTCTGCCCCCACCCAGGAGCAAACATTCTGCTGGGGCTTTCTGCTTTTAACAGCAGCCCTTTTGTCAAATGTGTACAATGTCCTAGAGAATATTTAAGTAGAAAGGAAGGCATGTTGGTACTCTGAGCACATTTGGACATCCAGAATTTGATTCTGCAGTCTTCCCTTTACACAGAGCAATGTGCAAAATGTCAGGGTTCCAATATTCATTTCTATCCTGATTATAATCCTTTCTTTCTAAAAACTGAAGCATATGCATATGCATATGCATGAAGTACATGAAAATTTGGAACAGAAGCTCTGCGACCTTGGACTGGCCTGTGTAGCTATTTATTCTGCTTAACTCATTATTGAATTTTAAGGTCAAACTAATGTTTTCTCAATGCCATGAGACCAGAAGCAGGCTACTGATAAGAAAACCCTAGAGTATAAAGGTACAAGCTTGTAACTATCATCAAAAGGACAAAAGGTGAGCCTACTTTAAATTCAAGTCTCAGGGAGCTGAACATTTTCTGCTATTTACCATCTTTCCAGATCACAATCAAAGTTACTCAATTAATTTGAGCAATTGCAGAAATGCAGCATTTCTGGAGAACTTGTCCGTTTACCACCTGAATGCACAATTTCTTGGAAGACTGGGCCTTGGTATAAGATGCCACAGTAAGAAGATGAGATCCTTCAGTGGAGTCCATAGCCTCAAGAAAATGAAATACCGAGATCTGGGTGATCAAATAGAAAATCAACCAGAATTTAAGTTGGTTAAATCCTTCTTAAATCCTTCTTAAAATCTTCCCGTTCTGTATACTAATCATACACGTTTAATAACTAATTCCAAGTTAGAAAGTGAACATCTTTAAACGTCCTTTTCTCTCTCCACTTGTTGGATGGAGAATTACCTTTCTTTGCATTGGTCAGAACTATATTTTAATATAATTAAATTATGAATTATTTCTTCACTGTATTACTGATTCTCTTGTTTCTTTCCATGCACTGAGATTCGCATGAAAGCATCATTATATTAATCTATTTGAGACTTTAAAGGTCTGTAAATCTGCCTGATTAATGTATTATTGCAAGGCATCTCCCCCACTTTTTCTCATACTATGATCTGAAGGATACAAGGACAAATTTGCCTCAATAAATCTTTAATCTATTTTTGTATCCTTTGGGAACACATGGAGTCTGAGAAATTTAGTAATATTTGATTACTTCTAAAATATTTATCTTCATAATCAAAAAATAGTAAACACCCATTGGAATACAGTGGGCCTATAATGTAAAAAGGTTGGAAGCTTATTAAATAGGGTCTCTTTCTAGCTGAGATTAATAAATTCCAAAGTGGTATCTGGCACACATTTATACCACACCATATATATGCAGCTTCAGGAGAGGTTCTGAGCAGTGGAAATAAGGGAGAATCTAAACTTTTCTTTAAATGACAAAAGGAGAGAAAATTAAATATAATATATGTGATGTATACATTATACAACTTTTCATTTTACAAAGTTCTAGAACAGCAAGGATGCTCCATGGTATGGTAAGGCCTAAGGAGTACGCTCTGAAAGAGATGATTATATGGCTGGGGCTGTTGCTAACTTTCTCTGTGGAGCTAGTGGAGACATTTGAAATCAAAGCAAGAAAGTAAAGCAAAACTACATTTAGAAGTTACTGCTTTAATATACTTAATATCATTCTCATTATCAGAAAGACTCAGAAAAAGCTCATGGTCAAAGAGTTTTATATTCAAAATCATCTTCTTTGGAATTTAAACTTTTTTGGGTATTGTTTTCAAGAATAATTGCTGAATAATTTTAATTACATCAAGTATGGATAATTTAAGCCGTTTGAATTTTTATGTTCCAGTGTCCATCTTATTTACATTTAATTTATACCAAATTCTGTCATATTTTTCTTGAATCCTATCCGAGGAGGACGCCAAACCTTTACTTAAGCCCTAAAATGCAATATCATACTTAAGGCATTGGTTTTAAAAACCTTTCATAGTTAGGGGCACCTGGGTAGCTCAGTAGGTTAAGCACCTGACTCTTAATCTCAGTTCAGTCAGGTCATGATCTCATGGTTTGTGAGATCAAGCCCCCCATCTGGCTCTGTGCTAACAGTGCAGAGCCTGCTTGGGATTCTCTCTCCCCCTCTCTCTCTGCCCCTCCCTTGTTTGCACTCTTATCTCTCTCTCTCTCAAAACAAATAAATACATTTAAAAAACAAATCTCTTATAACTAGGGGCACCTGGGTGGCTCAGTCGGTTAAGTATCACACGTCAGCTCAGATCATGATCTCGCCCCACTTCAGACTCTGTGCTGACAGCTCAGAGCCTGGAGCCTGCTTCAGATTCTGTGTCTCCCTCTTTCTCTGCCCCTCCCCTTCTCATGCTCTGTCTCTCAAAAACAAATAAATGTTTAAAAAAATTTTTTTAAATCTCTCATAAATAAGAACATATCAAAGAGAAAACTTAAGAAAAATGATAATTTTATAATATGATATTTCAATGTTGTATTAATATTACTAGAAGTATGATTTTAAGTATTCATTCTACATTATTTGGAAAAATTAAAATAATCATTCAAAATTAAGGTACATCATTATGATCAATCTCTAAAGCGGGGATCCATTGTCAGCAATGGGAGACCATGGAAAAGCAGCCCATATTTGTAAAAACATCTGAGCAGAAATTTCATTAGACTTTGGGGCCTAGTCTGACTTTAACTAATGACTGAGGAAAAATTAAAACCATTGGAATGTTTGCAAACAAATTCCCCAAAGGAGAGAGGAATAAAACCTTGGCTTGAGAAATTATGCTGTAGATAGGAAACTGAGTACATTTACTGACTGCCTAGTAGAAAAAATGGTGGAAAAAATAATGCACAATTCTTACCAAATATTTTCTTTCCAGATGAAAGAAATGGAAATTTTGTTCTTATGTTTTATAATCTATGGGCTCAATCATTCTGGTAGATAGTATACTGATCATTTTTTTTATTTATACTCTAGTTTTTATAGAAAATATTTTTAATGTTATGATTACTAGCCTTCAAAAGAGACCCAGACTTACATATGAACTTCAAATATGCCATAAAACTTAAAACAAATGGTCTTAACACATGAAACAGAATAGGATAAATCAGTAGTCCAAGGAAGTAATTAAATCCCAAAATTCTCTCAAATCACATTTACTCAATCTTAAATCACTTTGAAAGCAAGTCAGATCAGCGTAAGCATTTAATCTATTTCAAAAAAAAAACACCCTAATTATATATTTTAATTAGAATTAGGATCTGTCCATTAAAACTTAGTTCCTTAGAAAAATACCAAGAGGACTAATATCTCTTTTTTTCCTTCTCACATATTCAACCAAAAAGCAGTCACTGCGGGACCATAACTTGGAAATAGTTAAGCATCAGTAAGGTTCTGCCATCCACAAGGGAGGGAATAGAAAAGCAAAGCTTACAATTTGGAGGATAATGAAGTACAAAGTGTTTGCTTATTTCACTAGGGTTTGGTTTTCTCATGTAAGGTCTGTGCTCAAGTTTCAAGTTTATGATTTTAAACATTAACCCTCCAAACATTAATAATCCACCTGTGGTTGTTAGTAACTGCTAACTATCTAAATATAAACATGGGATTGATTTTGCAAAGAGCTGTTACTATGCAAGTGCTCCTTTTTTGTCTCTTTATAAGATACTGATTTTGCTCAGACTTACTTCTTTTTCAGCATCTTCTAGTTTCTTTTTCTTACTCTCGGGCATTAAATCATCCAACCAGCTGAGTTCCCGTTTTGTAAACAGAAAGTCCATCAATTTTCTCACAAATACCAGAGCTAACACCTGAAGTAAACAATAAGATAGTTTAAAACAGGGAAAAAATTAAAATGGGAGATGTAGCTTTGGTTCTTGATGGAAACAAGTCAATTTCAATTAAGACTGAGATTAAAGTGGCACTTGAAGTCATGTGTGTATGAGACACTGTACCTTTGCATCCTTCAGTTCCTTTTCTTACCACATCCCCAGAATAACAGCTCTGATTTTGCCCAGTAAAGGAGTCTCTTAAAGAGGCCATTAAAAAAAAAAAAAAAAAAGCCCTACAAAATATATTGGATTGTTTCCTTTGATAGATGTAATTAATAATTTGCATTATTTTAATGAACATTAAACCATTCTTATCTGTGATAATGTTTTAAATTATTTATAGTCACTCAAATTCAGTATTTGAATGCAGTATTTGAAATTTATATGAAATATTTCATAAAATTTAATTTTAAAATCCCCCTAGTTTTTCAGATCTGCTAGTGCTACATCTTTAATGCTACATTTTCAAAGTTTACATTTTTCTACCTAACTTCAATTAATTCAAACCACTGTGAATATTCAGAATGATAGAGACAAAACTAATATGAATCACTGAAATTCATATATAATCTCAAACTCTATCTTAGTCACTAGTGTTAGTAACTCAAGTTTATGCCATGGTTTCCAATAATAGTTCAAAATGACTCTATTGTTCCAATTTCAGTTTTATGTGTTTCCAAAGCAGAAAATCAGAGGAGGAGAAAAAAAAAGTGGACTTAAAAGTTTCTTACCATCATGGGAAAGACAATAGCAGCTCTTGAAACTTTTATTATCCACAAAAGGCCAAGGCAACTCATCTGAATAACTGTGAAGAGATGGACTTTTCGAAGTGGTACATGCCTTAGGTATATAAAATCTGGCTGATGTTTTGCAGGCATCCAGAAGAGCTTTATTCTATCAAAGAACTAAAAGATAAACAGACTAAATTTCTTTTTACAGACAACAATACAAGTAGGACAAGTAGATGTTCAATATGGTCCAAAATATGGTACATCTGGATCACACTTAAGTTGACCTCTGGGCATCAGGACAATGGGATTGCCATGCATACACTCTGAAATGCACAATTTCAGTTTCATAGCATTCCACATTTTCTTGAATATGGAGACAGGCCATAACTTAGAAGAGTTTAAAAATATTAAAGTCAATGCTAAATGTTGCAACTTGGAAGAGTATAGCCTTGAGAGAAAAAAGAAAATCATCATCCTCTTTCTCATTATCACATCACAATTAGCTTGGGGATTCCTTGGCTCCCATACTCTCTCCTCTCCTGAAAGAGCTCATCCATACCCAGGGTTCAAATTTCACATGCTTGTTAGAGACTTCTAGACCTAGGTCTCTACTTCAGCACTCTTGGTCTTGCTCTCTCTCTCTCTCTCGCTCTCCTGAGCTCTCGACCCAGATCCTGCTGCTGAGTAGGATGTTTTGATTCTGTTGTTTTGGCCTTGACACTTCGACCCCCAACAAGGTTTTGAGGTTGTCTTTAGAAACACAAACACCTTAACCACAAAGACTTAACCTAGATGAATTACTGTTAATAAAGTATTTTCCAGAGCAAACTTTGTTAATTTGATTTCTTGATCAATTTCCTATAGTGCACGGTCAAATCATTTACAATTTTTTCAACTGTATTTTATTATTAGTTCTGTTTAAGTCTTACCATGAAGGTAGTCCAATTATTTTTTACTATATATTATTGTTACAATTTTGATTTTGAGACCATTTTTATGTACCAACGCAAAATTTCCCAATTCAAATTTTATATATGAAATTTTCACAAGAAGTTTAAATCTTCAATCACATTCTACTTACTAACATATTTTACTGCAGGTTAGTTTTATTCTATGTGGAGCGTTTTGTTTAATATTTCTCAGGCCGATTTTTGCAGTTTCCAATGTTTCCAACAAGAAGTGATTATTTAGAAAATGATGGTTTCAATCACTGTCAGTTCTTTCATACCATTTCTACAGTAATATCTATTATGCATCTTCAAAAGACTGATATTTGATCTTATCTTTTAGCTAGTTTATGAAAAAATTGTAAGCAATTCTCATCAGGTATTCCAAAATTAATGTGCCAAGCGACAAATACCCATGGAGTAAAATGTCAGGGCCAAACATCCTTTTTTTTTTTTAACCAAAACTTGCTATATATATATATATAATATTATATATTATATATATATATAATATATATATATATATATATATAATAAGAATCTCAAACTCAACATAAACCCATCTTTTCTTCTGTGTTCCTTGACTTATGGCACAGCATGACCTTTCTTCCCTCAGTCATCTAAACCAGAATCATATGTAGGTTAGTTCATCCACTGTTCAGGTATTTATTTATATTCATTAATACCTTCTGAAATCATTTATTGAAAACCTTCTATGCCAAGTACCAAGTGCTGAATTTCTTTTTCTTGGTTTATCCTTCTCCATATTGTCCCCAAACATTTCATTAGCTCTTATTTCTATCTCTTAAATATCTCTTTAAATTACATGTCATTAAAGAAAATTTGGTGATTGGTGGAGGTGGGAATAGGGAGGAAATAAAGTAAAATCTCTGGCTTATAACTGAATGTTTCAGTTTCGATAGAACTTGTTTTTCCCAGCTATCATTTCTCCATTTGTGAAGCTGTTATTGCATAAGTGTTCTTCAGTGTGTGGGTGCTTCCATTGTTATTGCTTAAATGGCACATTTGCTTTACTTTGGATTCCTGAAGTGTTGGAATGAATATAGATGTGGTTATATATCTGAGTATAGAAACAGCATTCATAAGAACACTGTGATCTGTTTTTTCTGCCATGTTGCACAGTGAGAAGCCTAGATAATATGTTTCATAATATTGCCAAACAGGTAGCATACAGGTTCCTTCAGCATATAGGGTAACTAAGTAACCTGCTCCTGGAACTGTTGGTACCTAGCACATGCTTATTACTACTCAAGTAACGATAATCATGACACATGTATCCTGAGTTTTGCATTTGGCTTTTATCTTGCCCTAATCTCAATATTCCACTCCCCCACCCAGTTAGCCCAAATAGGAATTTCAACTTCCTGAGTTCGGGGTTCACTTAAATTTTCACTAACCCTGTTCTCAGTGTGAGACCCTGCTTGCTGTTTCATTCGTGCTATTTAAAACTCATTTTATGGGGCGCCTGGGTGGCGCAGTCGGTTAAGCGTCCGACTTCAGCCAGGTCATGATCTCGCGGTCCGTGAGTTCGAGCCCCGCATCGGGCTCTGGGCTGATGGCTCAGAGCCTGGAGCCTGTTTCCGATTCTGTGTCTCCCTCTCTCTCTGCCCCTCCCCCGTTCATGCTCTATCTCTCTCTGTCCCAAAAATAAATAAACGTTGAAAAAAAAAAAATTAAAACTCATTTTACTTTTCTCATGGGCCTTTAATAAAGTTTTCCTCAATTTTCAATTGAGAGATTCACACCCCAAATAATTCCAAAACCTGACATTCTTGTTTAGTTCTAAACCTCATGGGTATAAAATCACGTGAGTGGAATTAGGAGGAAAAATCTGTTGAAACCTATCAAAATGATTTTACTTTGTTTCTTAAACTTCTGCTGCTGTATTTATGTGAGCCTGGGGCCTAATAATAAATACTTTTCACTTACAGATGAAATTAGTGCTCGTGGAACTTTTGCCAAAGGCAAAAAACAAACAAAAAACCCCACAAAAAACAGTAAAACAAATAAAACCTCTTCGGTACTCTTCCCTATCTGCTTTATCAAACCAATTCTTTCAAAATACATTTTTCATACATGAAATTATAAATGAGCAAGTTAAATCCAATTTGAGTAAAATTGAAATGCATAACACTTCTCAACCATTTCCCTCTCCCAGGTAAATTTCACCCAGTGTCAGGAAAAAACAGTCATAGTATCTATTTGGGATGTCCAGTGATCTTTCAATGACTTTGTATTGAAGTTTTGCCTCAGTTCTGACTTCCAGTACTTTCCTAAGGCTGAAGTGCTTTTTCTTCCCTCAAAGTCAGAAACTGGTTAGTTGTTCATTCAGGAAGAGATTTCTGTGCTGCCTGTCCCTCAGTGTCAAGAATTTAGCTAAGCTATCCCCCATGGTATTATCGCCTTGGTATCCGTTCTGTTTGGCTAAGCAGCCTGTGGTCACCTGAATTGACAACTAGCCCCTCATGTAAACACATGCCCTGGACTACAGCCAGTAGACTAACAAGCAAATGTAAGGTTCTGAGATGGCTCCCCAAAATTTCCTTACAATAAGCACTCTCCCCTAACTCCCACAGCCTTCCCCTTGTGTGCTCCTTAGAAAAGACCCCCATGGGGCTTCCCAAAACCCTGCTCTTTTTATTTAAATTGATCAATCAGCCTTAGACCAGGAACCCCAAAGCACTTTATCCACATATCCAAATAAAGGCACGTGGCCCAGGTCTTGATTCTTTCTCTGTCTGTACTCTGCCTTGACTTCCTCATGTGGTCCCTTCAGGTGTGCCAGGTACTTCCTCCAGGACCTGTGAGTGATGAATTACCTATTTCAATTTCTTTTGTAGTCTACCGTTGAACCACGGCTTGCCATCCAGCACCCTGTGCTCCATTAACATGTGTGAAATTTGACAAAATCATAATAACCAGGTGACCTTTCTTTCATGTATTTGAACAGCAATGAGACTAGTAGTGTCATAGGAAAAGCAGCAATTTATGTATTCCTTTTGGCCAACAAAAAATAAATTTATTTTCAATAAATAGCCCTCAGAATTCGTCTCCTTTCAAGAGAACTTTAGTGCTTCAGATCAATAATGTTAAGTTATAAGACAAGATTATTCAAAGGCAAATTTAAGTAGAAATCTGCCTCTGTCCTTGTGTGGCATTCTTCCCTGTGTCTCTCTGTGTCCTCTCTTCTTAGAAGGATGCCAGTCACTGGATTTAGGGTGAAGATGAGCTCATTTTGAGTTCCAAAACTAATCCATCTCCAAGACTCTATCTTTAAATAAGGTCACATCCTGAGTTTCCAAGCGGGCGTGAATTTGGGGGAAGCACTATTCAAGCACCATTATAGTATCATAAGCACGAATAATTTGCTAAGCACCTCCGCAAAGATTTACAATACAGTTGTGGTCATTTTAAAATGTGTCCACAAATTCTTCCACACTAGTCTCTTCAAGAGATGGGGTCTAATTTCCCTCCACGTGTGCAAGCTGGATATAATGACTCACCCCTAACATAGAAGAAAAAAATGGAAGTGACCATGTGTGACTTTGGCAACTAAGCCAAAAGGCACAGTGACTCCACCCTCCCTCTCTCTCGGGTTGCTCACGCTGATGGAAGTTAGCTTCCGGGTCATGAGGGCACTTGAGTCTCCTGTGGAGAGGCCTGTGTGGCAAAACAACAACAGCAACAACAACAAACAAACAAACAAACAAACCTGGGGCATCCTGCCAAAAGCCAGGGAGAGGCTGATGCCTTTTCCCACAGCCGTGTGATCAGCCATCTCAGACCCTGGTCCTCCAGTCCTATTCAAGCTTTCAGATGCCTGCAGACCTTGTCCACATTCTGACAGGAACCACATGAGACACCTGGAGCTAGAACCACCCGGCTAATCTACTCCCAAATTCATAACCCGCACAAAATGTGAGATAATAAGTGTTTGCTGTTTAAAGCCACTAAGTGAACTGTAATCTGTTATGCAGCAATAGAAAATTCGTATAATTATATTGATTTAACCAATACTTACTTGAACAACTAAGTTTTCCTTTGTACCTTGAAATTGCCTTACCCTGTACCTTTACTTTTAATTTTTTAAAAAAAGAATCCTATAACTATAATTGTAATAATGATAGAAACACAAGCATAAAAGGAAAAGAATCACCCAGGGTCTCACTACCCTAATAAATTGTTTTTATTTATCTACCTTCCTTTTTGGTCCATTCACACTCACAGCTTTATAAACCTATGGTAGGTACAGCCTGTTTTCCTACTTTTTTGCTTTGGATTATTAAGCCATAAGCATTTTCATCATGTTCCTTTTATGGCCATCATAATTACCAATTTTAAATGACTGTACCATAGACCACTTAATTATTTTACTGCTGATGGATAGTTGGGTTATTTCCAATATTTTGATAGTATGTGTTACAATGAACATCTTTGTGCATACAGTTCTTTTCTGTTCCATACACACGATTACAGTAGCAAAGATTAAAAGCTTTTGGATATATTTTGAAATATACCGTCATTACTTTTCTAAGAGGGTTGTAAAGTCTAAACCTTATACAGTTTTAACATAACTTAGGGTAAACAAAAGTGCCTTAAAGTTAGGAACCAGGTTGAAGAAATTTAATTGTGGTCTGAAAGCTGATCGTCAGATGATGTCATTTTCTTAGCTATCACATGATTTAGCATGAATCGACCCAAGATAAGTCATCACAGATGTGCATCATTTACTGAAAGCAATTTACCTGAATTCCCTTTAGAGATGAAGCACCCATATAAAGAAACACCCCATATAGCACGGGCATGGGAATAAACTGTAAAAGAACAATTAGAAAAAAGATATAAGTTATTTTCAAATAACTGCTCATGCTGTTTTTCACTTACCAAAGAAAAACACAGAAAAATATTTTAGAAGCAATAGTGGGCCAAGTCAGAAGACTCAGGTTCAAATCCCCACTCTAGCACTTTTTTAGCTGCATAATCTTAGGTCAGTTACTTAAGCTCTCTGTGCCTTAGCTTCCCCACATATATCTAAAGAGGGATGGGGATAATAGGGTTGTTATGAGTATTTAATAGGCCAAAGCCTAAAAAATTACATTTATAATACATAATAAACAATAAATATTAACTATTATTATTGTACTACTATAGTGAAATTTGAATTTTGCCTCACAATGATAATGATTTTTATGTGACCACATGAATATAACTATACAAACAGGACAAAATAAAACAGATGACAGTTGTTTTTAATCTACCTGGAGGGGAAAAAAAGGTATGTGTTCAATGAAAACTTTGATATTTTCTGTACCAGAGTGCTGAGACTATTTCAGGCACAGGAATATTTAAGATGGTGAAAATTTTTGTTAGCATTTGAAGAGAAAAAACAAGACTAAATTTACTGAAAAGAGAACTACATTTATCTGGAAATAATTTAGGTGAATATTAGATATATTTTATAAAGTTATATTTATTTTTATAAAGTTTGTTTATATTATGTAACTTTATATTTATAAAGTTAATTGGTCAGAAACATGAAGCAATCTTGATATAAGCCTATTCTATTTATAACTGTCTAATTTTCTGTCATAGAGATAGTGAAATTTTGTATCAACAGTGTGTAGTGAAATTTGTTATAGTTTTTTTTCAATTTTTACCATTGTTTTAAATAAATACAAGTGTTACTTTAGTCTTTACCAGTTCTGAGCTGGAGTAGCACTTCCAAATGAATCTGATGCAGGTTATTATAGTAGTTTAGAAAAATGTAATTATTTATGCCACTGAAATGTTTTCTCCAGGGGCGCCTGGGTAGCTCAGTCAGTTAAGCATTGGACTTTGGTTCAGGTCATGATTTAGCAAAGATTCGTGAGTTCAAGCCCCCTGTTGGGCTCTGTGCTGACAGCTCAGAGTCTGGAGTCTGCTTCAGATTCTGTCTTCCTCTTTCTCTGTCCCTCCCCTGCTCTCGCTCACTCACTCTCTCTCAAAAATAAGTAAACATTAAAATAATTGAAATGTGTTCTCCAATTACATAGTTTTAAATGAGGAAACTTTTTTTAAAGTAATTTCTATGTAAAAGTTAAGATGTGTTAACCAGGCTAATACAGATATTTATTTATTAATAAACATAGTAGCTTTGGAAACCATGACTCAGAATATGCTTTTAAAATAATGTAATTTAATTCCCTTCCTCGTCTTTTCTCCATTTAATTTTTGGGTTGGTTAAGGTTATTTGATAAAGCTGATCTGTAACTATACACTGAAGTGTTCAGTGGATGGTTTATGTTCACAGTATTGAAAGATTTAGGCTTCAAACATTCTCTTACACTGATTTCTAAATATGACAACTAAAATGAAGTTTTATTTGCATAATAAAGTAATAAGAAAGAAAGAAGATATTGGGATTAAAGATGAAGAATGGAGCTAACATCTAGATGTTCTTACATTATGCCAGATATTTGCAAACATGTGAAGTGTTCAATTTTTCTCTTTTTACTGGACTATCTCAGCATAATTCTAGCTCTATAGTTACTTATATAACATAGAAATGAATTCTTACAAATGTACTTGCAAAAAAATGATAAATATAAGTAAACTTGTATAAATGACCGAAGTATTCCATCAAAATTTTCAAAGTACAGGCAAATAAGATGAGCTATAATTTAAAATATAATTGACATACCTTGGTAATATCTGCCAAAATTCTATGACAAAATAATTACTCTTTAACGCTTTTCAAAATGGATTCAATTATTTTAAATGTGAAAAAATAAGTATATACAATAGTGATGTCCATGTAGCAGTTTCATGTAACATTTAATACACAAAACTGCATATGTGGCCATGACCATTACATTGCTCATCTCTGTATCTCTATTTTGCACTAGGTAATGTTAATTGCAAATACACCTGACAAGAAAATAGAGACTTTATTTCATGTAGGCCTACAGTGAACTCAAGTCAAAAATTAGCTAAAAATGAGTGACCTGTCCCCATAACTTGGTAACTATTTCAAAATTATGATAATAATTTACACATCAAACTTTACTTTGCCAGACTAAATTTCTCATGTATTTAAGGATTCTGAAATATAGCCCATAACTTCCCGTTAAGAAGTTGTATAAACATGGTAAAGAAATTTATCATTTGTATTACATGTCATACAATATTTGCAAATTGTTGGCTTAGATTCAAGTCAGATTTCTTAAACAATAATAAATATATTCTGCCCTCTCTCAGCTTCATAAAGGTAGATTTAATTACCTTCAGAATACTGGTCATGAAGACTGATGAACCCATAAGAATAAAAATCATAAGCCCAGTAACCCTTTGCTCCCGAATGCCAAGAAACTTGGGCTGTTCTCCTGGAGCTGAACATTCTGATTCCAGTTTTAAGCTGTTGACATGAGTGATGGACAGGACAGTGGCAGCCACAAACCACGGCAAGCCCATGATGGAGCACACCCCTAGCATGACAGCCACCATCAATAGATCCAGATGGTACCCGCAACCTTTCTGTGGAAAGAAAAGAGGATTCTCACAGAAACTGAACTTAGCATAGAGACAAATGATACCGCCACCATGAAACCATGAGAATAGAAAAGAAAGATTACCTTGAGTCTTAGACAACTGATTCTAAAATGCAAAACAAGTTAAAGATAAAAAGGTAACAGTGTGAAAACATATAATCCACTTAAAGAAAAGCTGCAAATGTTCCTTTTACAATTATGATTATAGTGACTTCTATCTACTTTAATAGGTTTAATGTATTACTGGGTTAATATTATGTTAATTTCCATTCTATTTCTGTTGGATAATTGAAGTCATTATTAAATACAGTCACTTCTCTTAGTTTCCTTAAGTAGGCAAGTTGAATCACAATTCGTATATCTACTCATTTGTGATTAATTCATACCAAAAAATTACTGAACACCATATACCAGGCATCAGGTAGAAAACAGAAAACAAAGTAAGGATTGTATCAACAACAACACTCAGAATGGCCTGTGAATAGAAATTACTTCCTGACAATGCTTAAGAAGCCCTTCACATCAGATCTCCTAAAGAGAAACTCTTCTCAAACATTCTGTGTCCAATTGCCTTCTTTTGTCTCAATGGGAGGGTGTCTCAATGTCTTACTGGGAAAAATAATATCATGGAATCTAAGCTTCCTTATATTTACCTATTTTTATTCTAATACAGCTTTTATTCTCTATCTTATTCTCATCTGTTTCAGTTTCAGCACCAGAAATATTTGGCCCCTCCCTAAAATGAAAGTTTTTGTGTTTTCTACCTCTCTGTGATCCTGCTCCACTCTCACTGACCTCCAGGTGTTGCAAACTTCCATGCTTTCTAGGACCAGGCAGGAAACATAACTGAGGAAACAGGTGCAGGAGGCGTGTGGAGTGGAGACGCAGGGAAGTGAGACAGCTCTCTAGGAGAGGGTGAGTGGCTGAGGGCAGGTGGGGAAGAGCAAGCAGCGTTTCCCTCCCCCCCCGCCCCCCCACCATAGGAAATCATCAGCAAAAAGCCTCAGAGGTAGCAAATGGCTTGGCCTACTTTACGCTCCAACTATTAATGACTACTTCATGAAAAGTAGTATGATAAAGTGGTTAACGGCTTAGGTTCTGGAGATAGGTGGCCCGGGATCAAATGCTGGCTCAACCAATGCCCCTGGACAAATCACTTAACCTCTTGTGCCTCTGTTTCCCTATCTGAAAAAGGATGATGGTGATAACAGGAGGAACCCCTTTGGGTTGTTGTGAGAATTAAATTATTTAACTTTGAAAATCATTTAGAACAATGTCTAATATGCACTAAGCATTCAGTAAATGTTAGGGACTATTATATTCTGGCAATTGAACAATAATTTTTTATTTGTACTCATTTGTTTCAAGGCTCCTCAATAAAATTACATGTTTCTTAAGGGCAGGTAACTTATATAATTTCTCAATATTTCCTGTAGTTTTTTTTTTAAGATTTATTTATTTTTGAGAGAGAGAGCACGAGCAGGTTAGGGGCAGAGAGGGAGAGGGACAGAAGATTCAAAGTGAGCTCTGCACTGACAGCAGCAAGCTCGAAGTGATACAGGGCTGGAACTCATGAGCTAGAGCCTTGAGATCATGACCTGAGCCAAAGTCAGACACTCAACAGACTCAGCCACCCAGGTGCCCCTTTCCTGTAGTTTTTAACACAATCATTGGCACACAAGAAGCAATCAATAAGGACCAGATTGGCTTTTTTAGAGGGAAATATGCATACTTCAACCATTATAGAATTGGGTTTAATAAGGATAATTTAAAATAAAAATAGCCATTAAATTTGTTATTATGAATATGAGCAGAAATTACCAATTCTTCTAAAGGAATAATTTTGGCCTTTTTTTTTAACCAGGCAGTTTTACCAAACTTCAAGCAGTTTCTAGTTAATATGAAAGCTCCTATAGCCGGGAGTGTGAAATATGCTGAGTATTTGTTGCATACTTGTCCTGGTGGTGTTTTCTTTCTGCTATTTTGTTTTGTTAATCATTCTATTAAGAGAAACACTCTTAAAGTCAATTGTACTTCCTTTTCTTTCTGTCTACCCCTACGAAATTATAAAAGTGCAGGAGATGACAGTGAGGAGGAAATGGCAGATATCCACATAAGGACATTTTCCTGTGTTGTCACCACGACAGTGGCAACCTTCCTTGGGTTGGCTTAGCTGTAGCAATGTTCCAGCTCACGAGAATGCCTAAATTCAAATTCCCTCGTGAATAGGACTCTAGAAACTTTTTTTTTTTTTGCAAGTAACTCAGGAAAGATATTTATTCCTAAGAGCTGGGACACCGGAAGAGAAACACTCTGGTGTCAGCTTAACCAAAACAGCATTGGAAGAAGCTTCACCAGAGCCACACGATGGTCTTCTAGTCCAATGAACAATTTGGAAGATGTAGCCACATAGAACAGAACTCAAATTTTGGTCCCTTGAAAGGACCATGTCTTTACCAGTTAGAGGAGTGTTTTGTCCTAGGGACTCTGGAGTGAGAAGGATGTAGAAAGCAAAGGACCTAGCTCTGCCTCTGAGGGAGTATAGTGTGAATGGTGCCCCCTGGGCTGTTTTGCAAAGTTAAGGTACTGCTAAGAGAGAATGGAAGAAGTGCTAACAGCCATGAGATAAACATCAGAGGAGGGCAGGGGACAGGGGCTTTGAGATTCTCACTTGCGCATGCGTTTTTTGGCACATCCTAGGCTTTCCCAGGGTTCATGTTCACTATGGCTTAATAATACAAGGAAGGCCTTCTTCATGATAGTGATTTCCTATAGCTCTTACTTAGGGTTTTACAAATACGATACAAATATAAACAGTGCAATTCTGGATTGCAGGAAGCAGACAAAATAATGGTTTCAGAGTGAATAATTTCATTTTTAAATTTAGAAAGCTAGTTTTGTAAAACACAAGTATCTAATAAACACAAAATACAATCCCCTCCCGATTTTGTTGTACAGTAATGGGAGCATCTTAATTTCATGTGAATCAAAGGAAATAAAGCAGGGCTGGCACTTCTACTAATTAATCATCATCCTTCTTGCGTTTCATTAAATATCTTAAAACTTGGTCTTTGTACCCAAATTATTAGCTGATAGGCATGACAGCCAAAGAGAAGTATCCCTTTGTCAGAGAGAGAACTCTGTACCTTCTAACATATTTCTGTAGATTTTTCTGAAATAAAGACAGAATCGGAGCTTTTATTCTCACTTTCATCCATGAATCACAGGAAATGGACATATGGGAGGAAAAGGGAGCATAGCAACAGGTGATGCTACACCAGACCCCACTAAAACCAACATGCAGCAAGACAAGAGGCCAGCCAAGAGGACCATCTGATACCCAGATGCCACTGCTGAAAAAATTCATTTCAAAGCTTGGCAGCAATTTCCTGCATCTGTCAAGTTAACCACATAAAAGACTATAGATTGACATGAAGAACCAGGCTGACAAAGAGGGCAAAAAAGAACATATCAAATGCCATAATCATCAAGAGAATGTGGTGCCAAATGAATGTTGCAAATGCATTCATTTACTCAAGTGATCTGAGATTGTATTGCTGTTTATTAAAAATGATGTCAAAAGAAGCCTGAACTGTCTACAGAAACATGTAGAAAAGCCCACAGTTGTATCTTAACAGAAACTTTCTTTTCTGTAACATAGTGTCTTTCTTTCCACTTTTAGAGAATGTACTTTAAAAAAAGGCAGTTATTTCTAATGCTTTTCAAAGGGATTCAGCTAACCTATGCCTAGCCCACTTCTCTAGGTAAAAGACAAGAAGTGCTAGAGAGAGTATGGGTTTGTATCTATATAGAATATAGATAATAATTTGCCTTCTCAAATTTTTACACTTGCATTTTGCAGCTTCTATCACTCCTGAATGACCCCAAAGACCATGAGGTGCAGTGAGTTGAAATTTTGCTAATTTGAGCCTCTTCATTCTGAGGGAGGAGAAAGTCACTTAGTGAGTTGGGCCAACTTCTTCAGCTCAACACAGCTTTACTTTGTATGTAGTAACACTCTCAAAATGATAAAAACATTTTTAATGGCATGAAAAAATGCCCTATAAGAAAACTACTTTGGTAATGGAAGTGAAGAAAAGGTGAAAAGATCTAAAATGTAAGTTTGGGAGACATACAAATGATGAATTCCAAGGTGACTTGGATATATGATGTGGACTGAAATACACAATGTGGGGTCAACCAGGTGTTTGTTACAGAAACTAGAAAACATGATTCATTAAGCTTTTGGGGGGCATAATTCAACCAAGGCAAAAATGGGTTTTCAAGTGATAAAAAAAAATTAGTAAAAGCTGAAAATGTGGTTAACTTGTGGTCTGGGGATATACTCAAGAAACACGTATCTTTTCCTGACAGTGTGGTTCAAGTCAAAGCCAAGAGACTGTGCAAACATTTCAGTGAAGCAACAGGTGGGGAGAGTAGCTATGGAACAAACCGTTACTCTGACTCAAGAATGTTCTGAGAATGTGATTTTTTTATTGTTATTAACAGGAAAATCAGCAGCAGCAGACCGCACTATACTGAAGCTTATAATGGTTAGAGGTTAAAAAAAAAAAGTGTTCAGTGTACGTAAAATATATCTTCACTGGAAGGAACTTGCTTTGCAAACATCCACATCTAAGGAGGAGGATGGGGTGTTCAGACTTACAGGGACCAAGAAAAGATTAATTCTTCTACTCATGACAACATAGCAGAGCTTATGATGAAGTCAGACTTGCTCTATTATTTACTAAATCCAGGCTATGAAGGGATAAAATATAAAAATTTGATTGCATAGTCACTTATTTGTATAATAAAAAATTAATTATAAATAATGTAATATATTTTAGTAATTCAGCCTCAAGTTTATTTCAGGCTTTGGGGAGCCTGGGTGGCTCAGTCGGTTAAGCATCTGACTCTTGATTTTGGCTCAAGCCATGATCTTGCAGTTGTGAGTTCAAGCCCCATGTCGGACTCTGTGCTGACAGTGAGAAGACTGCTTGGGATTCTCTGTCTCCCTCTCTTTCTGCCTCTCCCTGGACCCCACAAAATAAATAAATTTAAAAAAAATGAAATGTTTTAATGCTACATTTAATTCTACAAATGCAAGTACTTGAAAAGCCCACTTAAAAATGTTACATGATATTTTAGCTATTCTGCATAATATTTAAAGGGAAAATATAGTGTATTTGCTGAGTTGGAGCTTTGGAAAGACTGTGTATATCAAGGGCCTACCACAGGCTCATGAAGAAGGAGGAGCAGGTGTTATGTAATTTATAAGGTTTGGAGACCTAGAAAGAACAAAGAAATGGAATGGCCAAAAAAGGTTATATTACCCTCAGCAATCTTCACTTACTTCTATATTTTGTTTCAACACGGTTCCATTAATATATAGGAAAAAATACTGCCTGTACTAGTTTAGCTGGTAGTCTTTACAAAGAATAATTTTTTAGTGAGATCAGAGGGATTTCTGCCTAATTATAAAGGCTAAAAACAAAAACAAAAAACCTAACTTACTTGAAAGGCTTACTTTCTTCCTAAAATAGGAGTCTTTTAGCTCATTTTAAAATGTGTAATATAATGAAATATATATACAGCCATCAAAAATGATAATGCAGATATATATTGGCATGGGATGACTACCATGTTAATGCTCTTACATGAAAAATAATACAAGTAACATATGTCATATGAAAATATATATTTGGGTATACATCAAAATTTTAACAATATAATCTCTAAGAAATGAAATTATAATATTTTTCACTTTTGTCTTTTAACTTTTTATATTGTCTAATTTTTTTTCATTTATTCTTTTTAAAGTTTACTTATTTTTGAGAGAGACACAGCACACACACACAAGTGGGGGAGGGGTAGAAAGACAGGGAGAGAGAAAATCCCAAGCAGACTCTGCGCTGTCAGCTCAGAGTCCGATGTGGGGCTCAATTCCACAAACCAGGAGATCATGACCTGAGCCGAAGTCAAGAGTTGGACACTTAACCGACTGAGCCACCTAAGTGCCTCTATTGTCTAATTTTTTTTTAATTCTTTAATGTTTATTTATTTTTGAGAGAGAGAGAGACAGACAGACAGACAGACAGAGTGTGGACAGGGAAGGAGCAGAGAGAGAGGTAGACACAGAATCTGAAGCAGGCTCCAGGCTCTGATCTGTCAGCATAGAACCCAACGCGGATCTCAAACTCACAAACTGCGAAATCAGGACCTGAGCCGAAGTCGGACGCTTAACCGAGTGAGTCATCCAGGCGTCCCCCTATTGTCTAATTTTTACACCAAAAGCATATGTGACTTTACAATGAAAAATATAAAGATGCTTTCAGTTTTAAAAAATAAATCAGTGTCTGGGAAAAATGTTTTCCTACTTCTTAACATAGTTAACAGACTAACAATATTCAACCTAAAGTACTTACACATGTTTTATAGATCTATTTGATCAACTATGTAACTTTCCTAATTAAGTTGTGGCAGTATTTGCTTTTGCAGATGACAGATATCTTAAAAGCAAATAATATTTTTGAATAATTGTTATTAAATAAGTAGTCTATTAGACTTGGAAATCTGAATTCCTTGTTTTGAGGCCTGCACATCACTCAAAGTTTCCAATATTGAATGGTGTACTTCAGTGGTATTTTGGATCCAGCTCGTATAGGCTTATGGGAACCAATAGTTTAATTTCCTAAATTTCTTCCTGCCAATTGGTGTCACATTGGTAACTTGAAATGGGTCACAGTGGGAGTATTCACACCATGAAAATCAGCAAACATTATAAACCAGGGTCTCTCTTTTGTAAATGCAGAGAACTGGCTGTTAACCATGTATCAGCATACCACTTGTCTAGTTCCCAAGACTTTTCTGACATATTTTTGTAAAATTACCTTTCTAAAAAAAGTTTTTATTTAAATTCCAGTTAATTAACATGCAGTGTAATATTAGTTTCAGGTGTACAATACAGTGATTCAACACTTCCATGCATCACCCAGAGATCATCACAAGGGCCCTCCTTAATCCCCATCACCTATTTCACCCATCCCCCACCCACCTCCCCTCTGGTAACCATCAGTGTGTTCTCTATAGTTAAGAGTCTGTTTCTTGTTTGTCTCTCTCTTTTTTTCCCTCCGTTCATTTGTTTTGTTTCTTAAATTCCACATAATTAAGAATTGTGTCTGACAAAAACAAAAAGTGAAATTGAACACACTCCTTTTAAAAAAGGTTTGGAGCACTAGAGTTAGTTTCTACAAAGAGAATGAAGAATGCTCTTTGTTTTCAAATAGACACACATTTTCTCCAAAATATACACCAAATTCCTTCTTAGTAAGATTTATTACAAATAATCGTGCTTTCTTACATTAATGCCATTACTATTTTCCATCAAATAGTTCAATCACAGATTGTTTCATCCTTCTAACAAACATACTTACGAAATCCTGTAAAGTAAGATTTCTGTTGCTCTGACAAGGAAACTTTCCCTAGAGTTTAAAGAGTATGTGAAGATAGCAGGGAATTATCCCCACTATATCTGATACCAGAACAAAACAATTTGATTAATTGTGCATGTTCTGCTTTTATAAGTTTTGATTTAGATTATTTTTGACCATTCATTGGTTTTGTTGATTTTATATAACATATTCCTAGAAGTGATAGTGCTTACATTAAATATCTCAGAAATACTGCACACCACTGAACAACTTTGATTATTCACGGTTGCAGAATGACGGAGTCAGAATATAATAAATAAGATATATCCATATTTGTTCTCTTTGTATATAAAAAAGTCATTGAAATGTGCAATAAAACTCAGCAAAGAGATCACGTACAAACTATAACATTTATGGCTGGGTTTTCCATAATGTCATAGACATTATGGAAAGATGAATAACTAAAGCAAATGAGAAATACCTGAATATGTAATTTGTTCCAATAATGAAGGCAACCTAATAGACAATACTTAGGGTCAAATAGAGAAGTAGAAGAATGGCATATACAAGACAAATTGGTAAAGCTGCACGTCGCCAGAATAGATGGTTATTTCACTAAATTGTTTTAAACATGGTAAAGGTACAGCCTTGGCAATGTGTATTTTAAGTTCTGGAAGTAAGGTTTCAGAGTGTAGGCTCAGCCAAGCGCTATAAATACATTAAAAAAAATTAATTAATTTTAAGCTCATTGTAAGACAAAGTGTCATGAATACAGACAATAAACATTGCAAACCTGAAAACATTATCTTAATATTTCACTATACAAATGAACAGGCAAAGTATAATAAATTATCAGTCGACATCCATTAAGTCATGAGCATTTGCATTAAAATGGATGTTAAAATATACCTTTAGCTTATGCTCTTTTCTGTTGATGATGACAGCTGTA
This sequence comes from Prionailurus viverrinus, assembly GCF_022837055.1. Classification (NCBI taxonomy): domain Eukaryota; kingdom Metazoa; phylum Chordata; class Mammalia; order Carnivora; family Felidae; genus Prionailurus; species Prionailurus viverrinus. The sequence continues at coordinate 65,843,736 of NC_062568.1, forward strand.
ATCTGTTGGTCCATAAAAATTAGAATAGTGCAGAGCAAAGCTGGAATGATGGCAGCTATTACTGTCCACCATGGATTTGGACCTAAAGGTGTAACAAACCAGCCACGATCATCTCTGGTAGGCTACAGGAAACAAAAGAACATATATAGTTAGTTACTGGATTAATGAATACCTAATCAAATTAAGTCTTACAGATGCTACCAGGAAAGCACCAATTATACACTGATATGCTGTGTGAGCTACCTTTAATAATAATAGTAATATCCACAAAGCATTTATAAGGTACAAGGCACTAGTCTAAGTGCTTTAAATATTTTAACTCTTTTTTTGTTCAAAACATTCTAAAGAAGATACAGATAATAAAATTGAGGCATAGAAGGGCCTAGTAAGTTGTCCAAGATCCCAAAGGGAGTAAATGGTGGAGGCAGAATTTAAACTCTGACTGGCTCAAAAATCTATGTTCTTAATCAACACCTACAGTAAATAAAATAATATTAATATTTATAATTTGCAGTTGACAAATTTATTTACATTTATAAATAGCACATTGACAAATGTGTATAATTCTTATATGTGTGCACAGGCCATTATGTGAAAATAGCATACAGACACTTGGTCCTTTCCGGAGTTCGGGGAATGCTTCTGAACATTGCTGGTGCCTGAGATGAGTCCCAAAGGAATTCATTTTGACAATTCTTTGAGGACCTCCCCATCCCTGTCTGACAGGTGAGAAAACTGAGGCTCACAGAGGTTAAGTAACTGGCCCAAGAATTGCTTACTTATTAACATGATCATAATTCCAGTCCAGACCTAATTTTATCTCTTTCCCAAGGCCTATCCACTGCGCAATTTTGCAACAAAATAACGCATTTTCCCCTTAGTTTCAAAATGTGTCCTTATCTTTCAGGAGTGTTGCATATAGATATTCCTACTAGAATAATTGACAGAAAAATTTTTCAATTAGCCTCTAGATAACACTTCTGGTTTTTTTTTCTTTTTAATATTAAACCAAAATTTTTACTCATGCAGTGGGCATTTTATTGAATGCTCTATTACCCTCTATTCCTTATATTTTCATGAAAATCTCAAGTACTAGGGTTACAGCTATCATCTAAATGAACATGCAGAGATGGAGACATAGATAGTAAATGCTATGATAACTTCACCTTGAAAACACTTGGTACTTGTAGTTTTGGAGATGGAATCCCAATGGCATAGTCAATTAAAACCATACACAGAATTGTAAGAAAGACAGCAAAGTCACTCACTATGGATCGAACCTAAAAATGATGAAAACACTTGTCACTTAAAGAACTATAAATAGTAAGGAATACTCAAGAACACAATTCAGAATCACAATTTATAAACACTTTATGACATAATATCACAATATTATATTTGATGCATATTATAATATTACAATTAGCTCTGCCAGAGCCTGAGTATATATTTATGTATTCTGTCATTAAGATGGATATGCACTCAACCTTTCTAGAATCAGGCATTCTGTAATAGCTACATGGTGATTGTGCTGTTTTCAGAATTTATTTAAAATCTAAGTTTATTAAGTGCATCAATATTTAATACACAGAATAAGATTGCATGGCCAGATTTAGGCTGAATTTTAGGATTCTTTCTCCCAAGGGTACCATTTTAATATGATAATCTAAAGCACAATAAAAGAATCTATTTATATTGAAGAAGCAGAATATTTCAGTTAGTTTATCTGGGTTGTTAAGTATGGAAGCAGGGAATGTGTACAACAGAGTGGAAAAAATTTAAAGTTATTTGTAGAAGCTAGTTCTTTTTCCTTTTTTAAAAAAAAATTAATTCCAGTGTAGTTAACATACAGTGTTATAGTCATTTCAGGTGTGCAATACAGTGATTCAACAATTCCACACATCACCCAGTCCTCATCAAGATAAGTGTATACCAGTTTTTAAAGCCATTTTCCATTTATTTAAAAAAATTTTTTTGAAGTTTATTTATTTTTCAGAGACAGAGAGGGACAGGGCATGAATGGTGAGGGGCAGAGAAAGGAGACACAGAATCTGAAGCAGGCTCCAGGCAAGGAGATGTCAGCATACAGCCCGACACAGGGCTCGAACCATAGACACGGAGATCATGAACTCAGTCAAAGTTGGCTGCTTAACCGACTGAGCTACCCAGAGGCCTCAAGCCATTTCTCATTTATAAAGCCACCGTGGATTAATTAAATTGAGCTCTGGGGAGGGGAAAGGAATTAATCTTCCACCTTAGGGAAGGAAGAGGTGACAAAAACAGAAGTTTTACCTGGAAGAAACAGTTCTTAAAACATTTTCCTAGAGTGGAATTTTGATCATAATCTTTAGCTCATCCCTAAAAAGCTTGTTTTCTTGTTTCTTTTCTTTTTTTTTCTTTTTTTTTTCTTTTTGGCTGAGTCAGACATTATAGGTGTTACTTTGCAGTGTTAAATATTGAACTAAGCTGTTTCTCTGTTTACTTTCCTCTCCAAATATGCAGATGCAAACGTGGTGGGTTAGGGGGAGGGACTGACACTTTAAAAATGAAAAAGAGAATAGTGTTCCAATGAGTCTTGCAAGGGGCTTTCCCAATTAGAGAATGTAACAGTGGCTCCTATGAGGTATCTGTCAGGCTGGAATAGTTCCCACTGTTCACTGGGCAAGAAAGTGACAATCAGTAATGCAGTGTGTGCTTTTGATTTCCAAAAGCGTAAGTGGCAAAGTGGGAGCTTATCTTTGGGATCTGAAGTTAGAATAAAAGCCCAGAGGGAACATGCAGTCCCAGCACCTGAATCACAAAGGATCCTAGCACCTCTCTCATCGCACCTGACTCCTAACCTGGCAAGCTCCTTCACATTAAAAAAAAAAAAAGCTTTTTAGTGGCTCCTTTTAGGACAGCAATTGCTATTTCTTTTGTCTTAAAACCCATATGACTATAACATACTTCGTGTTGATCAGGAAAATTGTAGTCGAAGTACCTTGGTTGGAAAATAGCGGCTGGTCTTGAACTGCTTCAGGGTGGCTGACAGAGTAACTGTGGAAAAGAACAGGATCACTGACCAAAACAGAACATCTGGGACATATGGGTGATCATGGCCACAGGCTCGTCCAACATATTCTCCATGCAACGATTTGCATTCCTGCCAGGGGAAGTAAAACAAATGGAGCAAATAAGGGGAAAAAAGGACACATTTCTTTCAGAAAACTAACATCTTAAGATCAATCTCAAGGATTGAACAGAGTAAGCTTCATGAATTCTATTTGAATAGGTAGTGAGCAATTTTAGAGATTTAGATTATGTTAAAATTGAACACGAACCACTTACAACATTTTTTTCTTTTTAAAAATTATATTTAAATCTACAAAACTAATTGATTACCAATCAATGTATATTTAACCTAATCTCCACGAAGTTCCTAACACTAGATTTATTGAAAGTATGACAGGCTTGATGAGTGGTAACTAGGGTGAACACTATGCTTAACCATTTAAATATATGATCTTAATTGATTTCTACATCCACCCTATAAAATAGGGAGATGTCATTATTTCTATTTATGTCTGAGGAATCTGAGACATAGAGAAATTAAGTAATTTGCCGTGGCCTCACTGCTGCTGGGTAGCAGAGCTTTGAGACAAACATGGTGCCTGTGGTGGGAATATTATTGCACAGTGAAGAAGAACAGTGATTTTGTAGAATTATCTAGTCCAAAAGCTACCAAGAAAAATGAGAAAGGCAACAAGAAAACTATGATATATCGCTACTTAAAATAAAATTGGGAATCAAAGATGGAGCTCAAAATTAGGTTACAGAACAAAAGAGAAAGAGTTACTATGTGAATAAGGCAAAGTTCATATTTATTATGACTTGTCCTTGATCCAATATTGTTTTTTTCCTGGTATGTATTTTTATAAGCCCCTGAAGGATCATTCTAATTACTACCTTAGCCAGGAGGTGGCAGCAAAGTCAAAAAAATTTCTTTTCTCCAAGAAAAACAGCATTTTGAAAATTAATAATTTGAATTGAAATAAAAAATTATTTTAAACTCATTTTTATTTCTCTTATTTTATATTAAAGATCCTATTACTGAAGTATTTTTTTTCCAACACAGAGAAAATAGTGCTTTACGTGATCCAGTGACCTTATTAGTACTTGAGATATTCTGGACCTACACAGAAATTGAATTGCACCAGGGCACAGAAAGATCTCAGAGAAAAATACGGACTGAGGACTGATCAGCAGCAGACTCTGCCCAGTCCAGAGTCTGGACTCCTTGTATAGCAGAAAATGAATACCTTTAAAAGATTTTGGAATAGGTCACAGATAATCACATTTTCCAAAAACAAACCAACAGCCAATAAAATCTATTTGGGACAGCTACCCCTAAGGCTAGAATTCTTGAGAAATATTGTTAGCTTACCTTATAATTATTTTTAAAAAATTGTGTCCCCTTTTCTAATTTAGCTGCAAATATCTTCCTTGCTAGCTAAAGTTGAAATTCTAATTATCCATATTAAGCTAATACAGAGCACAATAATTTGGATAATTAAAAGACCAAAGAAACCACACCCTCCCAGCCTTACTTATGGTTTTAATTTTCCTTCTGTCAAAACTCTTAAAAAATATACAAAGTACCAAAAGTGAATGGTTGCATTTTTAGTCTCTTCTCTTGCTCCTCTCCAGAGATGCTGGTAGAGCAATTATTAAGCAAAGTCATGATTACACAGAATGGCTAAATACAAACAGGAGCTAGGAGATGAGTTGCAAACACATAATCTATAGATTTGTGGCCATCTTCAGTCTTTTGTGCCAATATAAAAGTCTTCTAAATATTCCTTGGACTTGGCTGGGTCTTCTTCTCAACTCTTAAGAACATAGATGCCATTTAAAGGAGCATTCAGTGCTCATATAATCTATAATAAATTGCCAATAGCTTGCCTTGTTACTTTAATTCAAAGCAAATTTGAAAAGGGTGGGGTTTTTTTCTTCCTTTGTAGAGGGCAGTATGCTATTTAAAAATAAAAATCGTGACCTACAAAATTCTACATTAATTTTCTGGTTTATACTAACTATACCCCAAACACAAACACACACACACATGAACCACTTATTTTATTAATAAGAAATTAAAGTTGGCATTATCATCTTCCTCCTTATATACATACAAGCTAAATATGTAATTCTAGCACTGAGACAATTCTTAGCCAATTTTTAGTCAATTGCTCGTGAATATTTTAAACCTTGCCTAGGAATGACTGATTTTGACATACTGTTAATATATATGTATATTATCATATACATATATATATATATATATATATATATATGAAACCTACATATCCTAACTTGCCATAAAAGACCTGAGTTAAACATTATACATGATAGCCAAGATATGAAAATAACCTAGATGTCTGTTGATGGATAAATGGATGAAGAAAATGTGGTATAAATATACAGAGGAATATCATTCACCCTTAAAAAAGAAGGAAATCCTGTCATTTGCAAAAAACATGGATGAACCTGAAAGAGACTATGCTAAGTGAAATAAGCCAGACATGGAATGACAAATACTTTATGACTTTGCTTATATATGGAATCTAAAAAGTCAACCTCATAGAAGCAAAGAGTAGAGTGGTGATTACCAAGGACTATGGGGGATGAAGAAAGGAAAATAGGGAAATATTGGTCAGAGGGTCTAAAGCTTCAGTTGTGTGGGATGAATAAATTCTGAAGATCTAATATATAACATGGTGAATATGATTAATAATACTGTATCATATAGTTCAAAATTGCTAGGACAGTAGACCTTAATAATTCTCACCAAAGGGAAATAAAAAGGAAAAGAAAAAAAAAGGAAAAGAAAAGAAAAGAAAAGAAAAGAAAAGAAAAGAAAGGAAAAGAAAAAAGGTAACTATGTCAGGAGACAAATATGTTAACCAGCTTAATTGTGGTCATCCTTTCACAATGTATACGTATATGAACACATCATGTTATACATTTCAAATAGATACAATTTTTATTTGTCAAACATACCTCAATAAAGCTGAAAAACAAAATGAACCAAAATAAAACACTTGCATTAAGTAGTAAATTTGTGACATGGAACTACTTTTCAAAACAATCATTGAGGGGCGCCTGGGTGGCTCAGCCAGTTAAGCGTCCGACTTCGGCTCAGGTCATGATCTCAGGGTTTGTGAGTGCGAGCCCTGCGTCGGGCTCTGTGCTGACAGCTCGGAGTCTGGAGCCTGCTTTGGATTCTGTGTCTCCTTCTCTCTCTGCCCCTCCCCCACTTGTGCTCTATCTCTATCAAAAATAAATAACTGTAAAAAAAATTTAAAAAACAATCATTGAATGCTTATTGAATACTTACTATGCATATAGCAGTTTGGAAGAATCAAAGAAAGCTCAAATTCTTCACCCTTGCAGAGTTAGCAAGGCATAAATTACAATTCATGAGATATGTAACAATTCAATAAAAACTTTTCAAATGAATAACATATAAAGTAAATGTTATATCACTATTTTTATAAAACCAGTTATGATAGCCATTAGCACAGTGTTTTATTAATAAAATGCTTTTGGTGATGCTGGGGATTACACTGAAAAAAACCCCAGCAATTATAATCAAGACAAAAAAATTTAATGGTTTTCATTGACTTAAAAATTACAAGATTTTTTCATTGTATAGCATTCCCTTTGGTGATAAAGGCTATTTCTGGTCAAGATTAGCAATTACCCATTGCAAAAACTGCTTTTAACTAATGAAAAATAATATGAAAATTTCTGCCATAATGTTAACACCTAGTACAGAACTTAAAAAAAAAAAGTGCAAGATTTGCTTTGATTGCAAAATATTTCTTTACTGTACTCTGCTTGACCCTAAAACTTTTAATATCTAAAATTAACTCATTGCCAGCCAGATCAATTGTGCTGAGTCTCTTAGAAGGTTATTAAGGATTTTCCATTACATAGAATGAATATTATTATTTAACATTAAATTATTAAGAGAATATATATTACACATAGAGTAAATTATCATGTTAAATAATCTAGAGATTAAATTACTGGGTGTCTGTACTGAAGAGGACACCAAGATGAGTACATAAGGGACGCTTTAGATGTAATATCTTTATAGTCTACCAAAGGGAATATAAATGGAAGATACACTGCTGACTAGATCAACCACAATCCCATGTCTAAATTCTAAGTAACTGTAGCATTCTTTCTTGTTCAACATTTCTTTTATTGGTCTATTTAAATGGCTCTCCAAAAGGAAACAGTTTGGTAATGTTATTTTTCTAGGGACAAGTAGATGGAACAGAATTAAATGTTAATTGTAACAGAAAAAAAAATAAGAATAAGTGAAAGTTTATTCTAGAGAAAATAACTAGTATAAGAAAAAATATAGGTCATAAAATAAATATAGGTCATAAAATATAGGTCAAGATAGAATTTTAAACTGAGTAAGCAATTTGATTTTGATTCTGAAAGAAAACATTTCATGGGGGAAATTTGCAGAACTAGGCAATAGGTCAAATGTTCCTATAGGTATCATACTTAGAGTTTTACAATATTTGAAAAACAAAAAAATGATTTCTAGGAGCACCTGGGTGGCTCAGTCAGTTAAGCATCTGACTCTTTCTTTCAGCTTAGGTCATGATCTCATGGTTTGTGAGATTGAGCACCCCCCCCAACCCCCGCTCCCAGTCAGGCTCTACACAGAGCACTCACGGCACAGAACCTGCTTGGAATTCTCTCTTCCTCTCTCTCTGCCCTTCCCCTGCTCATGTATGCGTGCATGCGCACACACACACTCTCTCTCTCTTTCTCAAAATAAATAAATGAACTTAAAAAAAAAAGATTTCTATGTTCCACTAACGGGCTCACTTGCTAAAATAGGTGTTTCATGCAATGAATTAGTATTCATATAGTATTATGCTGATGGTTATAATGGAATTTGAGCTTATACAGGTTAGTAAAGTGGCAGGAGCTATGGATTGTAATGTTTGTAACTAGAATAATTCAGATTCTATTTAACATTTAGTAAAAGCAGAACAATCAATTTCTCCAGTTATGATTAGATTGAACAGAAGAATGCAAATACAGATGGAAAAAGAGGTGCACAGACATTATAAGAGATTAGGAAGAAATGAGAAATGCAGCTATGGGGTGGGGGAGGGGCAGAATCACAAAACAGAGGAAAGACAAAATTTTCCTTTCTTTTAAGTACAGGATTTAACCCTGATAGGGAAAAAATCATTGCCATTCCTTTCCTTGAGTGAGAGATAAGAAGAAAATGTAAGTAAGAAAGCCCTTCCTGAGGAACGTGCCAGAATTTCGTTAATAGTGATTTTGTTCTTCCTAAGACTTCAATATTTATACTAAAATATTAACAAACATCCCCTCCCCCTCAGCATATTCTGAACAGCTGGAGCAGGATTACAGAGTGAAATAAAAGCATTCTGGGTTCTTTACACAGAAGGCCGACTTACTTCTGCCATATGGTTTCATTTAGGTCAACACTACTCTTATTTAATGTGCCTTCAGTTAATCTGGCCATATTATGATTGCTCTTAGAGTAACTCAGGCCTACTAACTATTAGTAAAACTTAATAATGAAAGAAAACCCCAGTTTGCTAATGAAAACCTAAAAACGAAATTAAAATTAACACAAAACTATTACTTGTATAATAGTTATGCATTCAAAATAATTTACCTTAGTGGCAATAATTCATTCAAAATGTCAACAAAAGCCCTTACAGTAGTAAGATCCAATATATGATTTATTTTTCAGTGTTTAACTTACCGACACAGTTAGGTTCTCCCAAATTATGTCAGAAGCAGAAATATTGGACTCCCTCCATTCCTTCAATGTATCATTGCTAGGATTATGCGGTTCTACACAGTTACACCTGAAAAGGCAAAATAAGTGTCTTTTGTGAACTAAGTACCTTTTGTCACTGTACTTGAAACAAATGTGTGATGGATTCTTCTTCTCCAGTTATAACTTTCCTCTATCTGAGAGAAAAGTAGTTAGGTCATCCTAAACTCCAAGACAGAAAGCATGATAGATATATTGTTATCTAGACATTAGACTACTCTATAGTACTTCCTCAAATGAGAGAGGTCATTTCCTCTCTGTCCCAGTGACAGGAAATCCCTAAATGTATTGGTTAGAACACAAGGCTTCGGGGGGCCTTTGAAACCAGGATGCCTCCTAGCCTTTACCATGACAATTTGCCGCTAAATTGTAAGTCATGTGGTAAAAATGATAAATATCCAAATTATTATATCCAAATTATATCCAAATTATTATAAATTACTTATTTTTATTAATATTATATAACCATATCAATTAAAGTTGTAGTTAATTTATATTCTAAAAGTCATTTATAGTTTTACTAATTAGGCTGAAGCAAGTACTCTAGGTCTCAAAAAAATCAATCAGTACACGAAAGCTTTTTTAATACCTACTATATAGAAGGTAACACAATGAATGCCAGGTAGGGATAAGAGAAGACAGAAAATGCAAGATTTGGGCATAGTACTGTTACTATGTAATAGAAAACAGTTTTTGACTTCACGGTTCTTTATAACTTTATAAATAAATCAGAAGAAGACACAAGAAAAAATTACCAATGGTCTCAAATGTTAGTTTCAATTTACAAATTGTTTGTTTCCAAAAATTAATTCATAAGCTGACTATTTGTCCTTCAGAAAACAGTTTCTTACAGAAGCATTTTATAAAAATGGTGGTTGGACTCCCAGATTAACCCATATATATATACTACATAACTTAAAAGTTATTTGGACTGCTGTATTAGTGGTATTAATCAAACTATAGAACCTGACTACCATTACTAATATTATTTCTGTAGAAAAATATCTTATAGTTTCTACTTGGTAAATCCCTCTGCCTAATTAGACAATAGTCTCTCTTATGTCTTCTACTTCAGACACTTATTCGTTCACTTATTCTTCAAAGAATATCGGGTGTCTATTTATTATTGCAAGAGACTCTACTTGACACACAAAAAGCATGCTTCCTGCTCTCACTAAGGAAGATTAGAAGATTCCTCGGCTGGGCTCACTTGGGGTTGGACCTCTAAGAGGGTAAAGTGTTCCAGTGAGAAAACTGGTGACAAAGGTTTTAAGGGACTGCGATATAGAAGCATTGGCTACTATGGGCAGCTGCAGTGACCCCCATGGTGGCAGAGGGAGAGCTATAGCAAAAGGGAAACAAAGGAGCCTGAGATGCAGTAGTAGACATACATTAATGCAATTTATTTAAAACTATAGGTTACTAAGTCCCAGGCACAGGCTGGCTGTACATAAAGCTCTATTCTTTGCTGGCTGCATGGCCATGGGAAGACCACTCAAACACTCTAAATCTTGGTTTCCAAATGCAATAAAGTCTTGCTCAGGAGAATCCCAAAGAAAGTCTGGACTAAGACAAGGGCTCATACTAAGCAAAGAAGTATAGTAAAAGGTAAAGCTGAAGATGTTGAAACTAATTGAGAGTCTGACTATACACTTGATTCCAGATATCCTCCCTCTACAACTATACACTAATACTTCCCTTCTCCAGAAAAGTTATATTTCCCCCCCCCCCAACAAAAAAAGGTTAGAGTTTCCAAGAATCTTTAGTCAAGCTGATTAGTAAGGTCTTCTGCTGTACAAAGCCAGTCCATAAGGAGTACGAGATATGGCTGTTATTTCAAATGTGCCAATCCCATCACAAAGTAATGAGACACATGAAATAGGCCTAAAGAAAAGAAAAAATGAATCTGTAAAAACTCATCTTAAAGAAATAAAGGAATATGAATTACCTGTCATAGAATTAAAATAACCATGATAAGGACTCTCCATGAACTCAAGAAAACAATGAACAAAAAAAATGAGAATATCTGCAAAGAGATAGAAAATACTAAAAAGAACCAAACAGAAATTTTGGAGCTAAAAAATATGATGACTAGACTGAAAAATTATCTAGAGCAATTCAACATTAAGCTCAATCCAGCAGAAGACTCAGTGAACTCAAAGATAAGCCATTTGAAATTTTCTAGTCAGAAAAAACAGAATGAAAAACAAAATGAAGAAAGCCTAAGAATTATATGAAATACTATTAAGCAGACCAATATATACATTATGGAAGTCCCAGAAGAAAAAGAAAGAGAATAAGGAACAAAAAGCTTACTTAAAGAAAGCTTTCCAAATCTGAAGGGAAACTGACATCCGGATTTAAGAAGCCCATAGAACTTCAATCACAGTGAATTCAAAGAAATCCACACTGAGACACATTATAATTAAACTGTCAAAAGTCAAAGAGATAGAATTCAGAAAGCAGCAAGAGAAAAGCAATTCTCATGTAAGAGAACCTCCATAAGACTTTCAGTGGATTTTTCAGCAAGAACTTTGTAGAAGGGAGTAGGATGATATAGTCAAAGTGCTGAAAGGGAATCTATCAACCAAGAATGCTATGTCTGGCAAAACTGTTCTTCAAAAATGAAGGAGAGATAAAAATGTTCCAGAACTGGGGGCAGGGGAGTGGGGTGGGGGAAAGCTGAGGGAGTTCATCACCACTAGACCTACTTTGCAAAAATGGTAAAGGAAATTCTTCAGTGCGAAGCAAACAGACCCTGAAAAGCAACACAAAAGTATATGAAAGTATACAGACACAAAAGATTACTGTAATGGAGGGGTGTCAAAAATCGCTTTTTAAACTTTATTTATTTCGAGAGAGACAGTGAGAGAGAGAGGAGGAGGGGTGCAAGGAGAGGGAGAAGGAGAGAGAATCCCAAGCAGGCTCCACATTAAGTGAGGAGCCTGACATAAGTCTTGAACCCACGAGCCATGAGATCATGACCTGAGCCTAAGTCCAACACCCAACTGACTGAGCCACCCATGTGCCCCCCAAATCACTTTTAATCCTGATCTAAAAGTTAAAGAACAAAAGACTAAAAAATCACCTATTTTACCCATCCTCCCATCCACCTCCCCTCTGGTAACCATTAGTGTGTTCTCTATAGTTAAGAATCTGCTTCTTGGTTTCTCTCTCTCTCTCTCTCTCGTTTCCCTTTTGCTCATTTGTTTTTTTCTTAAGTTCTCAACACCTCACTTTAAACAATGCATAGCATCCTGACAGAAGAGAAATAAGGAAACAGAAGACTTAAACAACACTATAGACCAAATGAACCTAACAGCGTATATAGAATATTTCAGCCAACAGCAGCAGAATACAGTTTTCTCAAGTACATACAAAATATGCTCCAGAACAGATCACATGTTATGTCACAAAGCTACGCCTAACAGATTTTAAAAGACTGAAATCATACTAAATATATTTTCCAACCACAATGTAATAAAACCAGAAAACAGTAAGAGAAAGAAAACCAGAAAATTCACAAATACATGGAAATGAAACAACACACTCTTGAACAATGAATAAATCAAAGAAGATATCAAAAGAAAAGTTAGGAAATATCTTGATACAAATGAAAATGAAAATATAATATAATTAAACTTATGGTATACAGCAAAAGCAGTATTGAGAAGGAAGTTTATAGCAGTAAATGCCTACATTAAAAATGAGGACAGGGCGCCTGGGTGGCGCAGTCAGTTAAGCGTCCGACTTCAGCCAGGTCACGATCTCGCGGTCCGTGAGTTCGAGCCCCGCATTGGGCTCTGGGCTGATGGCTCAGAGCCTGGAGCCTGTTTCCGATTCTGTGTCTCCCTCTCTCTCTGCCCCTCCCCCGTTCATGCTCTGTCTCTCTCTGTCCCAAAAATAAATAAAAACATTGAAAAAAAAATTAAAAAACAAAAAATGAGGACAAATCTCAAACAACCTAACTTTAAATCACAAGGAACTAGAAAAAGAAGAACAGACTAAGCCTAAAGTTAGCAGAGGAAAGGAAATAATAAAAATCAGAGCAGAAATAAATGAAAGGGATTAGAAAAATAGAAAAGATCAATGAAACAGAGTTTGTGTTATGAAAAGATCAATGAAAGTGACAAATTTTTAGCTAGACTAAGGCAAAAAATAGAGAAGACTCAAGACTGGAAATGAAGGAGGAGGCATTACAACTGATGGCTCTGAAATTAAAAGCTATTAAGAGATTACTATGAGTAATTATTTGTCAACAAATTGGATAACCTAGAAGAAATGGACAAATTCCTAGAAACAGGCAATCTACCAAAACAGAATCATGAAGAAATAGAAATTTTGAACAGACCTATAACTCATAAGGAGACTGATTCAGTAATAAAAAATCTCCCAACAAAGCCCATGACCAGATGGCTTCACTGGTGAATTCTACCAAACATTTAGAGAAGAAGTGATGTTAATCCTTTTCAAACTCTTTCACAAAGCTGGAAAAGAAGGAGCACTTCTAAGTTCGTTTTATGAGGTCAGCATTACCCTGATACCAATGCCAGGAAAACATTCTATAAGACAAGAAAACTGTAAGGCCATATCTCTGATGTATATTTAAGCAAAAATCCCCAATAAAATACCAGCAAACCAAATTCAACAGTACATTAAAAGGATCATACGTCATGAGGAAGTGAAATTTATCCTTGGATTGCAAGGGTGGTTCAACATAGAGACATTCATCAGTATGATATACCACATTAATAGAATAAAATATAAAAATCATATGATCATCTTATTAAGTGCATAAAAGGCACTTGACAAACTCAACATCCTTTCATGATAAAAACACTGGTCAAAGAAGTAATAAATGAATTAAGCAATATTGCAGGATAAAAAATCAACATAAAAAATTCAGTTGAGTTTATATAAACTAACAATCCATAAAGAAAATGAAGAAAACAATTGTATTTACAACAGCTTCAAAAAGAATAAAATACTTAGGGGGGCGCAGTCGGTTAAGCGTCCGACTTCAGCCAGGTCACGATCTCGCGGTCCGTGAGTTCGAGCCCCGCGTCAAGCTCTGGGCTGATGGCTCAGAGCCTGGAGCCTGTTTCCGATTCTGTGTCTCCCTCTCTCTCTGCCCCTCCCCCGTTCATGCTCTGTCTCTCTCTGTCCCAAAAATAAATAAACGTTGAAAAAAAAATTAAAAAAAAAAAAGAATAAAATACTTAGGAAAACATGTAACTAAAAGCATGAAAGATCTTCTGCACTTAAAACTACAAAACACTGCTGAAAGAAATTAAAGACATGAATGAAATCATGTCTATCTAATCATAAAAATATCCATGCATTCATAGATCAGAAGACTTAATGTTGTTCAGATGTCCATATTACCTACCCAGTGATCTACAAATTCAATAAAATCCCTATCAAAATACTAATGGCATTTTTTAAAGAAATATAAAAATATAATCCTAAAATTCATATGGAACCACAAAAGACCCTGAACAGGTAAAACAATCTTGAGAAAAAAAGAATAAAGTTGGAAGTCTTACACTTCTTCATTTCAAAACACATTACAAAGCTAGAATAATCAAACAGTATGATACTGGCATGAAGACAGATATATAGACCAACAGAACTGAATAGAGACCCTAGAAATAAATCCTCATTTATGCAAGCAAAAGATCTTCAGTAAGGATGGCAAAACTACAAATGGGGAAAGGATAGTCTCTTCAAAAAATGGTGCTGGGAAAACTGGATATCCACATACAAAAGAATGAAACTGGACCTTTATCATACACTGTATATAAAAACCAATTCAAAATAGAGAAAGACTTAAAAATAAGACCTGAGACTATAAAATTTCTAGAAGAAAACAGGGGGAAAGCTTTATGACTTTGGCATTAGCAATGATTTCTTGAATGTAACACCAAAATCACAGGCAACAAAACCAAAAATATTCAGTGGACTATATCAACCTAAAAAGCTTCTACATATCAAAGGAAACAACAGAAAGAACAAACTATGGAATGAGAGAAAATGTTTACAAACTGTATTTGATGAGGTGTTAATATCCAAAATATATAAAGAGTTCCTATAACTCAATTGCAATAAAATAACCTGATTTAAAATGGGCAAAAGACTTGAATAGACATTTCTTCAAAGAAAACCTACAAATGGCCAACAGCTACATAAAAAAAAATATTCAACATCACTAATCATCAGGGAAATGCAAATCAAAACTACAATGAAGTATCACCTCACACCTGTTAGGATGACCATGATAAACAAAATCAACAAAACAAGAGGGAAGAACAGGTGTTGGTGGGGAAATTGGAACCCTTGTGCACAGCTGTCAGGAATGTAAATTGTGCAGCCACTACAGAAAATAGTATGTAGGTTCCTCAAAAAATTAAAAATAGAACTACCATATAATCCAGCAACCCCATTTCTGAGTATTTATACAAAAGAGTTGAAGCCAGGATCAGGATAATGAAGATATATTTGCATTCCCATATTCATTGCAGCATTGTTCATAATAGAGGTAGAAATAATCTAAATGTCCATCTACAGATGAATAGATACATAAAATGTGGTATATACACATAATGGAATATTATTCAGGCATTGAAAAAAGAAGGAAATCCTGTCATATGCTACAACATGGATAAACACTGAAAAAAATATGCTAAGTGGCTTATTAGCCAGTCAGAGTAGAACAAATACCTTATGATTCCAGTTATTTGAGGTACCTAAAGTAGTGAAACTTAATAGAAACAAAGTAGAATAGTGGTTTTTAGGGGTGGAGGAGGGGAAAATGGGGAATTGTTCAATGGATACAGAGTTTTAGTCAAGCAATATGAAAATGTTTAGAGATCTGCTATGTAACATCTGCTGTACTGTATACTTAAAATTTTAATAAAGAGCCAATAGGATAGAATTACTGAATTCTTGGAAAAGATTGAAGACATTGAAGCACAGAAGGCAGGAGAAAAAGAAGGCAGTCAGCAATTCCAAGAAAGATACAAGGTTTTACAAGAAAAGCATATTCCAAAGAGGAAGAAACTAAAACATGGAATGATTTTGAGCAGCTCATGCAATGTTAAAAAGGAGAATTCATTTGACCACGATGTTAAGAACATTGCTGGTTTTGATTCTTCACTATGCTGTATATTTATTGTTTTTGTGGTTGTTGTAGGGCTTGCCACATACATCCAGCTATTGGGCTCCACTAATTGCTGGCTAATTGCTCTATTGTTTTTGACAATAACCTTGGCATAAATTGCTCTGGTGATCTGATCCTATTAAATTGTAGCTCCTCTGCCGTTGAGGTCATTGTTTGAAGTTTTTCTGATCCTGGAAGGGCTCTTCTTAACTGTCTCATCCCCTGGTTCTCTCTGGTACACTAGCTAGCCTATTGTTCAGTCTGTATCTCTCATACAGCTACCTACCACGTCTTAACTGCTTTCCACCAAAACTTCTATTATTTTTGAGAGCATGTTTAGGCTCCGCTTCAAAGAAAACCAATCTCTTTGGAGAGAATTTTGGGGCTCCCCTTGGGTAAAATCTCTGAGATTTGACTCCAGAGCTGGATGCAAGGACAATGGTATGCTTTTTAATGACTGGTTCCTTTGCTTTAGGAACAGGGAGCTAGGCAGGGGCAGCAGTCAGAGTCTATGTCTGAGGTAGAACCTCCACCCTTTGGGTGGGGTCTGGGTGAATGAAAGGAGTCCTAAACTCCTAGATGCACAGACTTAGCATTAAGCTTCCATAACACATGCAGAAGTGGGGGTGGAATAATAAATTCTGGCAACGTATTCTTCTTGAGAAGATACCACTGTCCTCCTCTGGGAGCTAGGAGGAGAAGGAACCCTATGTTCTTGGCTAAACTTGCCTAGAGTGAAGCCTCTGTCATACTGAGCCAGGATCAGAGTAAGGAGAAAGCAGGTTGTGTCTCAGTGCTGAAGACTTGATGTTCTTACCAAGATTTAATAGATTTTCTTTAATTAATGTTTCTTTATTGGGGTGCCTGTGTATCTCAGGTGGTTAAGTGTCTGACTTCGGTCCAGATTGTGATCTCATGGTTTGTGGTTTCAAGCCCCATGTCAGGCTCTGTGCTGACAGTTCAGAGCCTAGAGCCTGCTTCAGACTCTGTGTCTCACTCTCTCTCTGTCCCTCCCCGACTCACACTCTGTCTTTGCCTCTCTAAAAATGAATAGGGGGCTTCTGGGTGGCTCAGTTGGTTAAGCCACTGACTTCAGCTGAGCTCATGAACTCAGTTTGTGAGTTCGAGCCCCACATCAGGCTCTGTGCTGACAGCTCAGAGCCTGGAGCTTACTTCAGATTCTGTGTCTCCCTCTCTCTCTGCCCCTCACCTGCTCATGCTCTATGTCTCTCTGTCTCTCAATAATAAAGAAAAAATTTTTAAAAAATGAATAAATATTTAAAAATAAATAAATGTTTCTTTATTTGCTGTATGCTGTTAAGACAATTTCCACAGACTTTCCATTATTTTTTAAATTTTATTTTAGAGAGACAGGGCACACAAGGGGGGAGAGGAGCAGAGGGAGAGAGAGGGCTCAGCATGGAGCCCAACGTGGGGCTTGATCCTATAATCCTGGGATCATGACCTAAGCCAAAATCAAAAGTCAGACCTCAACTGACTGAGACACCCTGGCACCCCCATTATTGCTTTTTAAAATGTTGTTCACAGGTATGGTTATTTCACCACAGAGAGGGTGTTCAGAGATCCTTATGCCATCATTCTGGAAGTATGTATTCAGAACATTGTATTAATGGCCTAGGAGTCATGATACTAGAGCCATAGAGAAGGAAATGAAATTATTGCATACTACTTGGCTCCAGTGTGAACAATATATGGAAACAACCTAAATGCCCGTCAATAGATGAATGGATAAAGATGTGGAACATACACACAATGGGATATTCAGTCATAAAAAGAATGAGATCTTGCCATTTACAATAACAAGGATGGCCAAGGATATTATTTACAATAACAAGGATATAGTGCTAAGTCAGACAAAGAAAATGCCATATGATTTCACTCATGTTAGGAATTAAGAAACAAAACAAACAAACAAAAGAGAATAACAACAACAAAACAGACTCTTGAATAAAGAGAACAAACTGGTGGCTGCCAAAGTGGGAGGTGGGTGGGGGATGGGTAAAATAGATAAATGGGGATGAAGAATACATTTATCAGGACAAGCACTGAGAAATGTATAGAACTGCTGAATCATATTGTATACCTAAAACTAATACAATACTGTATATTAATTATACTTCAATTAAAAATTTAAAAATAGAAATAACTCAATCCAGTAATTCCACTAGTAGGTATTTACCCAAAGAGAACGAAAACACTAAACTGAAAAGATGTATGCACCCCTGTGTTTACTGCAGCATGATTTACAATAGCCAAGATATGGAAGCAACTTCAGGTCCATCAACAGCCCAGGGGTTTCCAGGTAGGTGGTCTGTTCTAAAATATAAGCGTTGATTTTATAAGGGTGATTTGCCAGCTTTGCTGAAGCCACAGATTAGTTAGTATTTTTTCTTCTCCTTTTCTTAATGCCACCTACCATTCTTAAGAACAGTAAATAATGTTGTTGCCTTAGTTCTGAGTAGAAAGAAAATTAAAGCCTCCATTTGGAAATACTGAGCTGGATCTTGACTCATCCCTTTCAACCTATTTGACCTCAGAAAATCACACAACCTCTTCGGGTTTCTATGAACTCATCACACATCAAATCTAGTTATAAAAATTGTGCAGGGTTGTGTTGAGGCTTGAAAGATGTACCATAATATATGTAAAGCTGCCAGCACTATTCCTAGAATTTAGTACTCAATACAAAGTAGTTATCATTATATAAGTTTTCTATGTTGGTTATAAAGTACTTTGATATAATATTAATGATCTCACAGTTCATGAGTTTGAGCCCTGTGTCAGGCTCTGTGCTGACAGCTTAGAGCTTGGAGCCTGCTATGGATTCTGTGTCTCCCTCTCTCTTTCTGCCTCTCTCTCTCTCTCTCTCTCTCTCTCTCTCTCTCTCTCTCATTCAAAAATAAACATTAAAAAAAATGGAGCCAGTCCATTGAAAGGCGTGGTGGGCAAAGGGAGCTTCTTTTACTTACCATTGTCTTATTTCCAGTCGAAATTTATTCTGTACCAGAGCCAGATGGCTAAGGATATTCTGGAACCATGGATATTGGCCCCAATGATATATATTTTACTATTTCAAGAAAGACCAGGTAGGTTAGGGGATGACAAGGTATAGCATTAATCCATAAATTAACATATTTATAACTATGCCCACAGTTATAGTTAGAAAACAAATAGGTACCAACAACTTCATTTTTCTAAAAACTCTTATTATATAAGTATAGAAATTTTGTAAAAAGGACAGGTATCTGCAAGTCTTTTTTCTCTGCATAAATTGTTAGAACTTGAAAAAATGTAAAAAAATAAACTTTTTAAATGGTTAGGTCTAGGGGCTCCAAACTTGTGAGGAAAGAGATATATTTCATATTCCTGAAATTGTTTGGCTCTCTGGAAATGGTTCTGAGAACAAAGTAAAGGGAAGGCACTGAGGGAGGAACAAAAATACTACCTGCCTTTTCCCTGCCCCGTTCCCCAATCTCCTATGGGATTCCCAGCTAACTAAGCATGTGGGAGTAAGGAAGTCAATGGTCTGGAGAGCTACTCAGAGATCTGCCAGGTAAAACTTCAAGGTCTTCCTGATAGATGGTATCCAAACCATTGATCAGGGATCCCTAACTTAGGGCCATGTGAACATGTACCTGGATTTAGAAACTGACATATGTGCCCTAAAGTCTTCTTTTTAGAATCATTTTTTTAAAAAAGTATTTAATCTGCTACAGAGGTTAGTTATATTTGCCTAGGTAATACATAAGCTATGATTCAGGTTTCATCTGAACATGCAGAAGAATTGCCTCAAATCTTTACCAAGCCTTGTCATAAATTCAAATAATAACATAGATGACTATGGCATAGTAATGCTGCTGAAAAGAAAACTCTTAATATTCATTAGAAGCAATAGTCTCTTTCTTGTTAAAGTAAATTAGTATTATATTGTCTGAATTTGTGGCAAACGTTCTACTTTTTAGGTAGCTAACAATTAGAATTCTCCATGTTGGTCATTCTGCTAATTTACCTCAAGAGAACAAAAGGGTCCAACACCATATAGTTTAATAGGAAATGATCTGAATACTCTGAAAATGTGGTGAAAGTAAATTTATATATGATAAAAGGAAACCAAACTGGAAAATAAAGAATACACGGCAAGTTTCTTGCAGAACGGCAAGCTTCTTGCAGAAGTAACATAACAAGGGAGAAAGGTAGCACTACAACAGATGAATGGATACATCTATGTATAAATGTGTGTGTATACATACACAGATATACTTTCTCCAGCTACCGTATATTATGATGCATGTAGATATGGTATGCATATAGCTACACTTGCATGGCAGGAGACACTTTGTTTCCTACTTTAATAGTTTGATTTCTACATTTTGTAGGTGGAGGAAATGGAGTGGTAACTTATTCAAGGCCATACTGATTAGATTTGAATCCAGGTCTGCTTGACTCTGACCTCTGCTCTTTTAGCTACAGTATGCTTCCTCCAGCTGTTAACTTTGTGCCATTTCCATCAGCACAGCCAAGAAAGCGAGATGGCTCCAGAATAAATGAAGTAATCTATACCACACTGTATGATCTTCTCAGTTTCCCCTTTGGAGACACTGCTTCTTTAAGATATTCCCCCCAAACACCCTGCAGCTCTTCCTTCATATCATGGCAGCTACACTATCATCACTTCCTTTGGTACAACTGTCCGGATTCCTATTTCTCATGGCCTCATCGAAACCTGGCCACTCGGCTGGTATCACACCTCCATTCAGTATGCTTGCCCTGTGCACCATTCCCTCAGGGTTATGGTCTCTGTTTTCCAAAGTGAGTAGACTGTGTTAGTGAGAACAGTGGCATAATGTATTACTCCATTCCATTGTTCTTTCCTGTGCCTGCACCTCTCATGTTTGAAATCTCAGCAGTCCGTTCTCAGAGGCTGCACGCTGGTATAGGAAGTCTAAAAAAGCTATCTGTATGAACCCATAAGAGTTCAAAGAAGGCTCTGGAAACTAAGGTTTTATGCTCTTAAATTTCAAAAGCAGATATTTCAGATAAATAAATCAAGATAAAATGAGAAAACATCTCACTTTCCTGTTATTCACCTGTACTAATGAACTTAGTCCAAATAATTCTAATTCAAAACTCCCAAAAGAAAAGAAAAAGAAAGAAAAGAAAACTAGAGACAGCAAATGTGAAGAGATGAAATATGAGTTTGGAATAAGCTCTGTTGTTAATTTCATCCCAAATAATTTTTAGTAACTCTGGCCATAGATGGAAGGATTAATGAAAAAAAAATTCTTCAGGTGCATAAATGGCCGGGTGCCTAGGACACTGGACTTTGGATTCTCCAGCCAGAATTCCTGTTTCATTCAATTCCACGCATTTAGTTGAGTGACCTCAGACAAGTTGCTTAACCTCTATGTTGTCTTCTTAAAGTGGGGATAAGGATAGCAACCACATGGGGGTATTATGAAGGTAAAATGAGTTACTTTAGGTAAAAGCAGCTAGAAGAGGGTCCAGCATAAGCAAATCTTAACTAGGTACGAGGTATCATCACTGTTATTGTTACACAATTGTCACTACGACCAGCTCATAGACTGGGATGTTCAACAATCCAAAGGCAAGAGAATGATGGTATCTGCACTTTTTTTACATTTTTAAAAACACCGCTTATAAAATGCCAATAATTTTGACTGGTGGTATTAGATTGTTTGGCTTAAAATATACTCTTCACCAAACACATCCTCTACTTACTCTGCCCAAAACAAAGCATGTGCTCTATGCCATCTTATTTATATAAATGGCTACAGAGTGATTAGATAAACATTATAATTAAATGCCCTCATCCAGAAGTCTTTGCTTTTGTTTCAGGGCTAATGGAGGTGATCAGTCTTCCTTACATGAGAAGAGCCTGTGGCTGTCTTCTGGAAAACATAATTTGGTAGAACTCCCTTCAACATTATTACTAATTTTAGTTTCTAGGTTGCAGATGCTCTCCCTTTGCCTTTGTAGTTATTATTAGTACCTTCCTGTGTGTGCTGAACAATAATGGTTTGTGATTCATTTTTTTGAAGTCTCTTTATTGACTAAATTAGCCCCCAGTGTGCTATATAGTAAGTTAAGTATTGATTTAAGGCATAAAATCAGAGAAACTATGATCTATCTGCAGAAGTCAAACACATTTTTATGCCTGTTCTTTTTTCTTTTTCAAAAAGTATTTTGAATTAAAAAAATAATAAAATCACACTACAGAATATTTACAGAATAAAAAATGAAAAAGAAGTCTCTCATATTATTTCCACCAGTTATGGTAGTTTTTTTAAACATATTTCTTTTAGTTCTTCTTACGTATATTTTCAACATATTTATAAGCATACAATGTCTTTAATCTTTTTTATATAACACTATAATGAAAGCATTTTCCACATTGCTACATTACTCTTCATAATTATAATTTTTAGTGGATGTGACATAGTTTACTTACTCATTCATTATTACTAACCATTAAATCTGTTTCTATTAAGATGACTATTTTTTTTTTCAACGTTTATTTATTTTTGGGACAGAGAGAGACAGAGCATGAATGGGGGAGGGGCAGAGAGAGAGGGAGACACAGAATCGGAAACAGGCTCCAGGCTCTGAGCCATCAGCCCAGAGGCCGACGCGGGGCTCGAACTCACGGACCGTGAGATCGTGACCTGGCTGAAGTCGGACGCTTAACCGACTGTGCCACCCAGGCGCCCAAGATGACTATTTAAATAACACAGTGATAAGTCTTTTCTGAAAATTTATTTCCACATTTTGGAATTTGTTCTTAGAAGAGATTGTCTAAGTGCTTATACTTATCTCTCTAGGAAGTCATTTAAACTTATAGCTATATCATGAAAAAAATAGCTTTCCAAAAATATGCAGAATAACTCCCTAAAACACCAGGACTACTAGCTAATACTAAAAATGTAAATACTCTCTCCATTAAATTCTTAAAGTCTTTCTCATCTGAATTTCATTTCCACTCAAATAGCAACATCCTCTCCTTGGCCTCTAAGTACATAACTTTGGAAGTATTTCTCACTCTCATGACATTCTGCACCTTTATGTGTTAGCATTTACGTCAGCTGTAATTAAGCACTTATTTGTGTAATGTTTAATGTCTAACTTTTTCAATAGATAATATGCTACATAAGAGCAGAGACCCCATCTATGCTGTCATTTTTACATCCCAATGTCTAGCACATAGCAGGCAATGTTGCTTATTCATTCATTCATTTAATGGTTTAAAATTATTTTGTGCTGAGTACTTTGCTAAGTGCCATGGGGAAATACATAGAAATATATGACAGTCCTTGACTTTTAGAAGTTGTAATAATAATAATAATCCTTCACTATTATTATTATTTTAATATATTGTAGGAGAAAGTTCGTGGGCTTTAAAACTGGATAGATTTGAATTTGACTCTCATTTACCATTTATTGGCTATATGATATTGGGCAAATATTATGTTTTATAATTAGTCTGTTGAAGCCTCATATTGATCATCTGTAAAGCAGGATTAATACTTATTCCACAGGTTATTGTGAGGTAGAGTTATGTTTGCAAAGTTTTGTTATAGTTCATATACATTAGAAAGTATTTCATAATTTTTTTTGTTGAGTGAATGAATAAAGTCCTGCTAATTTGGATTTGCTTCCTTCCCCTCCCCCTCCCCCCATCCACTTTATTCACTTTCTTCCCATTACCATTGTCTGAGTCAATAGTCAGAAGTTAAACATTTCACACCTAGGTTATTGATCCTTTCTCTACTTTATATTATCACCTTCTAATCTATTATCACATAATTCTTCCCAGAGCTTTGTCATCATCCCCAAGTTTTTACCATATAAAACTTATTACAACACTTAAGGATCCATCCCAACTGGTCCCAGGAGTCCATTCTGTCTACCTCAGGGCCCTTGACTTTAATTATGACATGCTCATGTGGAACTTACAACAAAGAAAGAGAAAAACATAGACATTCCATATATAATAAACTCAAGGGTTTCTTCCATGAATATTTGTTCTATGAATATTTCCCAACTTCCCAGAGTAGTTTGTTACTTCTTCCTCCAGGATTTTATACACATATCTAGTATAAATACTGCGCTAAGCTGCAATTATTTGAGTATGCATTGCCTCTAGCTCCCTTCTCATTCATTGATTCAACAAATACTTGATGTGCAGCACAATGTACAAAGGGCATCTGTAGGCTCTTCTTGATAATCACTGAGCTCCTTGAGAGTGGAGACCACATCTTGCTTATTTTCATACTACCAGCACTAACACAATACAGAGAAGACGAATGGGCACTGAAGGAATGAGAAGAGAATGTGTGACGAAAATGGAAAATCTACTTATTATACCTTAAAAGTTTTGCTCTATTCTATCTTTTAGGTTGCTCTTTTCCTGAAATGGGAAGTCAATTTGGTTATGGGGAACTGATTTGATGAGCACCACCTGGCCCTAATTAGCTAATCCTATAACTTGCCATAGGATGAATTTCCCAGACTCCAGTCGAACACTTTGAAATATACAGAGAAAACAAGGCTTTCTTTCTCATAATCTTATCTCCTTTATCCCAAATATTATAGGTTTGATAGGCATCCTTCCAGATCTCTTATTTCCTATGTATTTAAAATATACTTCCTATGCATTTTTGAGAGTTAAAACATTGTCTCTAGAAGGCTGCTCTCAGGGGCTTACCTAAGGCCACAAAACAAGATATTGGTGCAGATTTCTATCCCCAAACTTTTAAGCCAAGTTGTTATCAAGCTTCTTAAAAATAACAAGCTGATGTAGGGCTTCAACACGATGTAGTAAAACTCATCTCTAGCCAAGACTTTTTTCCCTCCTTGTCAAATGCCTATTTATGGGTAATAGAAATAAGTACTTTATGTTCTAATAAGCTCTAAAATAAGAATCCATTTTACCTCCATTATTCAAATATTTACGCTTCTTATCCCTCTATTTTTATATTTTTTTACTCCTGCTAGAAATTAAAAACTGCTTGAAGGTCATATAAAAAGACCTAAGTACAATACAAGTTTATCCAAATGCTTCTATATTCTAAATATTAATAATAAAAATTACTTTGGCAAACCAGTGGCCTATAATGTAGTACAGCATCAACACGGTTCAACTAGATGTTAGATGGCTAAGGTTTTAGCCCCAGTTCTTCCACTTGGGTCAGCCATAAACCCTTCTGAGCCTCTGCTTTTGGGTTTTTTTTTTCTTGTTTCAAGTTTTTTTTAGCCCTCAAAAGAGGTAATATTCATTCAACACTTATTTAGGCAACAAATATTGAGTATCTACTTTGTGCCAGGAACTGATTCAGACATCGGAAAAGCAGGGATCAAAACAGACTAAATTCCCTCCCCTCATGGACCATTTACTCTAGGAATGGAACAGACAATAAATTAGATTGACAGGCAAAGGTACCACTTTAAATAAGCACAAAACTACATGTTGGTGAGGATGTAGATCAATGGGAACTCTCATACATTGCTGGTGAGAATGAAAAATGGTACAACCACCTTGGCAGTTTCTTACAGAGTTAAGATACACCCTTTCATAAATCCCAGCAATCCTGATTCTAGGTATTTACCCAAGAGAAAATGAAAACATAGCCCAAATAAAGTCCTGCAGGTGAAGCAATATAGCCCCAAAGCAGAAACAACCCAAATGACAATCAATTTGTGATTGGATAGACAATTTGTGGTACGATCATACAGTGGAGTACTACCCAATTAAAAAAAAAAGGAATAAATTGATGCATGCAACAAAATGAGTAAATCTCAATAGTATTTAAAATAAATGAAAAAAAGCTAGACACAAAAGGCTCCATACTCTATAATTCTATTTATATGAAATTCTAGAAAAGGCAAAACTTTGGAGACAGAAGTCTTATCAGTGATTGTCAGAAGATGTGGGTTGGGTGATGGATTCACTGCCAAGGGGCGTAAGGAAACATTTTGGGAAATGCTCTATATTTCAACTATGGTGCTATTCATTTGTCAAGACTCATTTAAGGATTACTTAAAAGGGGGTATATTTTATTGTATGTAAATGATACCCCAATAAATCTTACATTTAAAAATATAAGTCAATTATATAATATTTTAGATAAGAAAGGGAGAGAGAGGAGGACGTTGAAATTTTAGATAGAAAGTCCTCAAGTAGCAAATTTTGAAGAAACTAAAGGAACAAGCCACATAGATATCTGGAGAAGGGCATTCAGGCAAAAGGAAGACCAAGTATGCAGATGGAGAGGCAGAAACATGACCAGTGTGTTTCAGGAAGGGCAAGCATATCAGGGTGACTGGAGCAGAGCGGTGAAGAAGTAGGAGATGAGAGAGAACAGATCCCACAACAGCTGCAAGATAATGGCAAACTATCAGGAGGCTTTGAGGTGCAGAGTGACATGAGGTGACTTACGTCTTAAGAGAATAAACCCAGCAGCTTCATAGAGAACAGTCTATGAGAGACCAAGTGTAAAATCAGGAGCACTAGTTGGAGGACAACTGTAATAATTTACACAAGAGATTATGGAGGTAGAGAAAGTGGTAAAGGGTGTTCAGATTCTATACAAAGCCATTTGATTTGCTGAGAAATCTAGGTGTGTGAGAAGGAGAGTCAAGAATAAAGCACTTTTTTTTTTAGTCTACACAGTTGAAAGGACGGGGATGCCATTGGCAGGAGGAGAGACTTGAGAGAGCTTCCTCTTACAACCTAACACAAATAGGACTAAACTATAAGCATCTACCCAGTATGTTAGTTTGCTAGAGCTGCCGTACGAAAATACCACAGACTGGGGGGCTTAAACATCAGAAAGTTATTCTCTCACAGTTCTGGAGGCTGGGAGTCCAAGATCCAATGCCAGCAGGGTTGGTTTCCTCTGAGGCCTCTCTCTTTGTGCAGATGGCTGCCCTCTTGCTGTGTCTTCACAGGATCTTTTTGTTGTGTAAGTACATCCCAGTGTCTCCGTGTGTCCAAATTTTTCTCTTATAAGGACACCAGTCAAATTTCATTAGGACTCACCCATATGACCTCACTTAACCTAAATCACTTTAAAAAAATTTTTTTTAATGTTTATTCATTTTTGAGATACAGAGACAGAATGCAAGCTGGGGGGGGGGGCTGGTGACAGAGAAAGAGAGGGTGACAGAACGTGAAGCAGGCTTCAGGCTCTGGACTGTCAGCTCTGAGCCGGAGGCGGGGCTCAAACCCATGGACCGTGAGATCCTGACCTGAGCAGAAGTTGGATGCTTAAGTGACCTAGCCACCTAGGCACCCCGTAAATCACTTCTTTTAAAAGCCCTGTTTCCAAATGTAGCCACATTCTGAGTACCTGGCTTCCACATACAAATTTTGAGGAAACAAAATTCAGCCCAAAACATCCAGTAATATGATTTCAGAGTGAGTAGGACCATCTTCCTTATCCTCCAAAAACTTGATTTTAGAATTAAAAAAAAATTGTGTTGGGTGTTTTATTCTTTTAGATATCAAAATTTTAAAAACTTAGAATAAATAAAACTGGACTCCTACAAATCATCTTTAGAGCAAGTTCTAACAGACCAGGTACCTATGCAATGAAGACATGAGCAACACTGGAGTAAATGGAAGCAACAGAACCGGCCTGGACACAACCTCACAGAGACTAGCAATGAGTGTTCACTATACAACATAGTTTGCTACCCTTCACATACTATGCAAACAGGCTTGCCAAGAGATTGTTTATAAAGATAGGTTTTGGGGTGGTATACCGTTCTGCCTGCCACTGAGAACTGTAACCATAGAATGTTTTTATGAAGTGAATGCCTTCCTTTCCCGAGTTGTATATACATACTTCTTCACTTGACGTTTTCCTGTTTGTTAAAAAATAAATGTGAAGTGCATAAGCTGAACACCTTATATCATCAAGAAATTCATTTATAAAAAAATAGGCTAAGCTAACTGAATTTGGTTAGTTTTATAAATATCTAGTAAGGAATAGTCTTCAGAGCAATTAGCATATTAATTTCAATAATTAAAGGGAAGTGTTTCTTCCTCCCAAACAAGTTATTAGCAACGTCTCTAAGCATTCATTCAGCGTGACTAATACTATAAAGAACATAGCAGTTACACTTAAAATATCCAGCAAAAGTGACATGAATGAATAAATAACGTAGCAACCTTTTACATGAACAAGAATAATTTTCCATCCCAATAGGAATGGCAGATACCCTGAGTAAAATTATCAAATCACATACAAAGTGCCAACACTGGCATTATACTCATCTCATAAAGAATTCATGGCAATGTGCCCAGCAGGTGAAATATTCCAAAAGCAGGATACTGGTACTGTTTTAGCCTGTCATCAGGTACCAAAAATGGCTGGACAGTGAATCAGTTAGGAATTAAGCCTCATGTGCCATCTCCAGGAGTTGAGGCTATATGATTCACTTGACAGATTTAACTTTTAAAAAGACTTTATTTTTAGAGTATTAGGTTCACAGCAATATTGAGCAGAAGATACGTATACCATATACCCCCTACCTGAATGCATTTATCACTTCCCCCATTATCAACCAGAGTGGAACATTTGCTGTAATTGATTAACCAAATTAACATACCATTATGATTGAAAGTCCACAGTTCACGTTAGGATTCACTCTTGGTGTTGGACATTCCATGGGATTGGAAACATTTACAATAAGATGTATCCACCATTATGGTATCATACAGAGTAGTCCTAAAAATCCTGTTTTATTAATGTTAAGTTTTACAAGTTCTTTGTAGGTTTTAGATAACAGTTCTTTACTAGACATGTCTTTTGCAAATATATGCTCCCAGTCTGTGGCTTGTCTTTTCAATCTCTTGACATTATCTTTCGCCAAGCAGAAAATTTTAATTTTAATAAGGCCCATCTTTAATTTTTCTTTCATGAATCATACCTTTGGTGTTGTATGTGAAGAGTCATAGCTTTACATCTAGATTTTCTCCTATATTATATTCTAGGATTTTTATAATTTTGCATTTTACAGTTAGGGATATGATCCATTTTGAGTTAATTTTTGTGAAGAGTATACAGTCTGTGTCTAGATTCATCTTTTTTTTTTTTGCATGTGGATTTTTAGCTGTTCCAGCACCATTAGTTGAAAGACTAGCTTTGCTCCATTGTATTTGTTTTTGCTTCTTTGTCAAAGATTAGTTGACTATATTTATGGGGGTATATTTCTGGGCTCTCTATTCTGTTCCATTGGTCTATTTGTCCATTCTTTTGTCAATACCTCACTGTCTGGATTACTTAGCTTTATAGTAAGTGTTGAAGTCAGGTAGTGCCATATCCTCCAACTTTGTTCCCCTTCATTACTGTGTTGGCTATTCTGAGTCTTTTGCCTTTCCATATAAACTCTAGAATCAGTTTGTAGATGTCCATAGAATAACTTTCTGGGGTTCTACTTGGGATTGTGTTGCATCTATAGATCAAATTGGGAAGAAATGACACCTTGACAATATTGAGTTTTCCTGTCAATGATCATGTACTCTCCATTTATTTAGTTTTTCTTTTATTTGTTTCATCAGAGTTTTGTTGTTTTCCTCATATAAATGTTGTACAAATTGTGTTAGATTTATATCTAACTATTTTTTTGGAGTGCTAATGTAAATGGTATTGTGTTTTTAATTTGAAATTCCATTTGTTCCTTGCTAGTATTTAGGAAAGTGATTGACTTTTGTACATCAACCTTGTGTTCTGAAGCCTTGCTATAATCACTTATTGCCTCTAGGAGTGTTTTGTCGATTCTTCCAGATTTTCTATATAAACAATCATGTCATTTATAAACAAAGACAGCTTTCTTTCTTTCTTTTCAATCTGTATACCTTTCATTTTCTTGTCTTGTCTTATTACTTTTGCCAGAACTTCCAGTATGATGTTGAAAAGGAGTGGTGAGAGGGACATTCTTAACATATTCCTGATCTCAGGGGGAAAACTTCCTAGTTTCTCACCATGAAGTATGTTACCTTAAGGTTTTTCTGTATTATTTACCATGTTGAGGAAGTTCCCCTCTATTCCTAATTTACTGAGAGTTTTATCATGAATGGGTGTTGGATTTTGTCAAATGCTTTTAGTGCTGTTATTGATACGAACATGAACTTATTATCTTTAGCCTATTGATGGAATGCCTTGTATTAATTGATTTTGGAATGTTGAACCAGCCTTGCATACTTGAAATAAATCCCACTTGGTTGTGGTGTGTAATTTTTTAAACATTGTTGGAGTTGATTTGCTAGTATTTTATTGAGGATTTTTGCATATTTGGTCAAAAGAGCTATTGGTCTATAGTTTCCTTTTCTTATATCTTTGTCTGGTGTTGATATTAGGGTAAGCTAGCCTTATAGAATGAGTTAGGGAATATTCTCATGGTTTCTATCCTCTGAAAGAGATGGTAGAAAATTGGTATAATAGTTTCTTTAAATGTTTGATAGAATTCAACGAGACTGGTGCTTTCTTTTTTGGAAGGTTATTAATTATTGATTCAATTTCCTTAATAGATACAGTTCTATTTAGATTATCTATTTCTTGTGTGAGTTTTGGCAGATTTTCTCTTTCAAGGAATTGGTCCATTTTATCTAGATTATCAAATTTGTGGGCATATAGATGTTCATAGTATTACTTTATATTCTTTTTAGTTCCCATGGCATCTTCAGTGATGTCCCTGCTTTTATTTCTGATATTAGCAATTTGTATACTCTTTTTTTTTTTCTTAGTTACCCTGATGAGAGGCTTATCAATTTTATTGATCTTTTCAAAGAACAAGACTTTGGTCCTCTGATTTTTTTTCTCTGTTGATTTCCCTTTTTTTTTTTTAATTTTTAGTGTTTATTTTATTTTTTTAATATGAAATTTATGTCAAATTGGTTTCCTTACAACACCCAGTGTGATTTCCCATTTTTAATTTCATTGCTTTCTACTTTTTTATTATTTCTTTTCTTTTGCTAATTTTTAAATTAATTTGCTTTTCTTTTTCTAGTTTTCTAAGGTTGAAGCTTAATTTCTTTTTTAACATATGCATTCAATGCTATAAATCTCCATCTAAGCACTGCTTTTATTGCATCCCACAAATTTTTATAAGCTGTTTTCATTTTAATTTAGTTCAAAATGATTACTTTTAATCTTACCAGTACAGTTCCTTACACTGATTAACAAGTCAGTACTTTCACCAATGAAAATCTATTTCCGATATTCAGCAAAGCCTTAGTGTTGACTGAAATGTGACTCACAGGCTTGTGATAACCTTTTCTGGTATTTAGCCTCTCTGCTTTAATGTTAGCTGACTACTCCTGGAGTTTGGACTCCTGACTGAAATACCAGCTACCTATGGCTGTAAGTTAACCTACATACACATATTACCACAGTGTCTGTGCTGAGATATTTTAATATAAATTGAAACATCATTATATTCCACCTTAAATATTTCAGAATATACCCTTAAATCTAGGTCAATTCAGGAAGTGAAGAGAAATGAGGTCAGTACTTCAAAGACTGTAAACCTTCTGAGAATGGTCATCATATCTCAACAAAGTGAAATGATGAATTGTGGCCATGCAATGCATCTTAGAGAAGAAACCACCAATTTTTGCTTATCACTCTCCCTCTAATCTTGGATGCTTATGTAAATTTCTGCCCTTTCATAGCTATTTAACAACAAAGCATGAAAGATAATTCTATATAATGTCTGTAAATCTATAGTTACAGAGAAGGAAAATAGTAGCTAAAGGTGCATCTGAGAAGTAACGTTATTGCAAGACAGTTAAGAAAGGTTTACTCATATCTACCAACCCCCTTGGCCTCTAGAGGTAGAAAGATGAAGAGATTCTAATCTTGTACTCATAGGCTCATAATCCATTAGGAACAATGAGGATAAAACAGGCAAATAATAAAGTTATATTGGATATTATTGCTAGTGGAGATAAGACTTTATCATTGAAATAAGAATTTAATTCAGAGCAAAAGGGAAAGCAAAGATATCAAGGGTTTGGATTAAAAATCAAGAATGAGATGGGTTGCCAGAAGTGTATTTATTGAATAATCATTTATTGAGTGCCTACTATCATATTTATTAGATTCTAAAATGTCAGATAATCTCCTTGCTTAATGTCAGTTGTAAGGGGCATTTCCAGAAATGTAAAAATATGGACATGCTCATTTTATGCACGTGCCAAGCACTTTGCTAGGACAATGGGCTCAAAGGGGTGTCTAATAGTCATGGACGTAGCATTACAGAGATTAACCTGGTGGAGCTACACATACATTACACAAATAAATACATAGAATATAATTACAAATTTATTTTGCAAGAAATCTGGATAAATTTTTCAAGTGTATATGTAGTAAAAATCTGATTTAAAAAGTGGAAACACAGGGGTTTCTCTAAATCTGAGTTTTATTCTTTATTTTTTGATGAGTGAGTACTATAAGGTCATTGAGCTATGAGAACTACCCTTTCATCTTCTTTTCCCCTGAATCTCAGAGCAACTTTTGAATCTCTGCTATAGTTTGCAATCCTGCCTCTCATTTCTTCCAGATGACTTCTACACCATATTGGCACCCTGTCTAAATCTTCAGTCAGAACTAGTTTTATGGATCCAGATTTGTACATATTTAAGTACATTAAGACTCTCATAACATCTCAAGTTTATTCAAAACTTCCTGCTGAAATTTTTAAGAGTCAGGTTAAAGATACTGTAAAAGAGTACACTTGTCTTCACTTGCCAAACAAGCTTGGCCAGGTGACGTCAATTATTTTACAACACATTCAGTTAATCAATATGTATTAAGTATCACTTACTATAGTTACAGTATTATGCTGAGACTGGAGGGATACAATTATTACATGTTTTCTATCTTAAAAGAGGCTCAACTCTAGTTGAGGAGATGAGAAAAATAATACCCTTCTATGAGTATAAGGTCGGTCAATAAATAACATTTATCCAGAACATCCCTGGGTTATGTGGAGGGCTGAGAGTTGGATAAAAACAACAAAGATAGGAAAAAAACAAAAAACCAAACCAAACAACAACAAAAAAAAACCTTTCAAGAACCTAATAGTAAAATCAGTCCTCCTAATGGCTTGGTAATTGTTGATATTATTTAACTCTAGTCTGCTAGTATATTGAAAACTAGAGTAACAGACCCTGGTCTCTGCTTTGACCCAACCAGCTGCAAAGAATTCATATCACCCCAATCTTTCTTTAGCTAGCCATCTTTGAAAGCTTTAGATTATTACTATATATTGAAGGAATATTTCATCTTACATAGCAGAATGCTTTATTCTATTTTTGCTGTTTCTTAAAATCAAAGCAACCTAGAAAAAGTTATTCCCACAAACTCATTACTTATTGCTAACTTGACATATTCAGCTTGATCATCTGGTATAATGTATATATTCTTGAAACTAAATTGATTATCTTGACACTTGCTCTTGGCACAATGAAAAGAAACTTATAGCTTCAAATATAAGGTCTACATATTACCACATTATAAGGTTAGGATGCCAAAGGAACTAGGAAAGTCTTTAAAAAATCAAAGACATTTTGTTATTTCATTGGTAAAATTATGGGTTTAGGAAAATCTGAATACAGGAGGCCCAAGTATAAAGAATATCTGAAACGCACATCCTAAATACGATGCCTTTTTCAATATCTTACACCTAAACCAACTATGTGGAAGCATGGGCATATTAATTTTGCAAAGATTGCAATCTCAGATATGCTGCATCCTAGCTATGACACTGTTTGAAAATTTTTTCTTATGAAAACTGTGAAAGCATGAGGCCGGCAAACATCAGGAGAAAATTTTAGGTGACCATGAGCATGATGACACTTACAGACTGATTAGTGTGAAAAGGTCATGGTGGCAAGAACAAGAAAAACCACAAGTATCATATGGAGCTCACGAAACAGAAAATGCTTTGGGCACAAGCATGATATTACACTGTCCATTAGCCATTATTGTTAGCAATACTTTTCTTTACCTTTTTTAAATGCACATGACCGAAAGTACACTAATAAATATATTCATCATACGCATAGCGAGATATTTGTTTTGCTTCTCCAAGACCAGGTAATAGCAATAACTGATCAGATTCATGCACACCCTGTGAGTGGTACTGAGAGCCAGGGAATCATGGCGTGAACATCAAAGTGAAGATGGTTCAGTAAAGATGTCTGGTCAGCACATTTCCCAGGGAGACTACCAGTTTCCAACCATCTCACCTCACCACCCAGCAGGATGAACCCATCTTTCCATCTCTGCTGCCTTCCTTATTACGGCTGAGAAGGGCACATGGGCAATGGGAAACAGTGATTAGCACACATTTCTGCTCAGCCTTCACATAATTAGGTTTTAGATGTGTACACTGTGATAAAGCATCACTTGAACCTAAACTCGTGGGGATCCTTTTTTAGAAAAGCGGAGATGGAAACATTAAGAAAGTCAGGACCCATGCAACTCTCCTCCTGATTGCCATGAAAAGCAGGAATCATGGGCAAACAAAGCTATTTTTGCTTTCAAATTATGCTCTGAGCATTTGTCTTACTGAACCCCACAATTTGTCTTGATCTCATCACTTTGGGGGAGGTTGAAATCCCATGTTTACCCACTCCCTTACCATCATCTCTAATCTCTCTCTTTCCTCTGCCTCTCTGTCTTCATTTTCAAACACACATAGCTCTTTTCTGTCACAAATTACCATTCTCAGGATCTCGCTGCCCTCTCCAGCAGGCACTGTTTTTCACTTTCTTTGACCAAATCGGCCTCTGCATACTTTCTCCCTTTCTTTACCGCCTACTCTCATCTTCATTTTTTGCAAACTAGCTTGTAGTCCTGCCCCCCTCCCCACCCAGTGCTGTTTCTTACGTTAACAATGATCTCTCTCCCTCGTCCTGTTTGATCTCTACACCACTGTCCTCTAAAGACTTCTTGACCCAGCTTTGTCCCATGCCTTTTACAACCTGACACCATCCATGTTTGTTTGTTTTTTGTTTCTTTTTCTGATTCTTCTTACTTTTTACCTATTGCTTGCATGCTCCCATTCTTCTATCTTCAAGCTATGACCATTATCCAGGGCACAGTCTTTGCTTCTCTGATCTTTTTCCTTTTTACACCTGGAGATTTTCAATGGTATTCCTCAGTCTGAGGTACTTTGATGCTGCCACTGAAGGTTCAGGAACAAATGGAAGGGTAGGTGGACAGCTGGTGCCTCCCCACCACTGCACATGGAATAGTTCTGCTTTTACCTGTTTTACTTGGGCCATATTTTGTCTTTAGGAGAGCTTATTTGTATTCATCAGTGTACTGATGCAATTTGAAAATTACATCAAAACCATAAAACCTGGATCCAGCTTCTTATTTTACCACTATCTATTTGACTTTCAACAAATATTTCAAAGCATCCATGCGTTTCTTACTTCCAGACCTGCACCATTCCTTCCATCTGGACTACTCTCCTGCCCCCTTCCTCAGCACTTTCCTAACTCCTACTGGTATTTTGGTCTTCTTCTTTGTCTTCTTCTTCTTTTTTTTTTTTTTTTTTCTAAGTAGGCTCCACATCCAGCATGGATCCCAATGCGGGGCTTGAGCTCATGACTCTGAGATCCAGACTTGAGCTGAGATCAAGAGTTGGACCCTTAACTGACTGAGCCACCCAGGCACCCTGATGTTCTGGTCTTCTATGTTACTTCGTCCAAGTAGTCTTCCATGAACCCCAAATCTGGGTTCGGTATTCTTCTAATGTGGTACCATTGCATTCTGCACCAATCTCTTAACACAGCACTTCTTTCATTGTGTTGCCTGTTTGTCTGTATCCCCTATTAAACTGGAAGTTCACTGAGGACCGAATGTATTATTCATGTCTATAGCATAGCGCTTGGCATGTAATAAGTGTGAAAATGCAGGCAGAGATAATTATACATCCCTAGTACCTAGCATAGTGCCTGGCATGTAATAGGTTTGAAGATTCAAACAGATAACATACATCCCAGCAAGGAGATCCAAATTGGGTGACACTGTTCTCTAAAGAGAAACAAAACGGCACGTGTCCATGTTATCCTTCATTCTGATCAAACTAGTCTTCCCATTTGCCTGCTTGCTGAGTGTCCCTGACACCTCCTTCATCTGCTTCTGGATCCTGTTCACAACACCCTTGCTATTTGCTTTTACTGGGAAAGTTACTTTATGTTTCCACTCTGATTTTTCTTATCTGAGACAGAGGTAGAAAGACCAGGAAAAATTTGATGTACTAAAAATCATTCTATTTTCAACACTGTATCATTATATCATTCTTAACAAAATCAGAACATGATACTATTTTGGCCTAATTTCAACAATTCTGATGTATGTCAATGGTAAATAAAGATAATAAATCTTCAAAGGATTTGGGGCCATATCTAAGCAATTTATAAGAAGACCATTGGTGATTGATGGAGAGGTTATAACGGACTTGTAAAGAACATATTGGTTCAAATATTTGCTGTACAAAAATGTACATACAAATGCAACAAAAAAAATCCTAAAATTAAATCAAAGAAAGGAATAATGTAATGTTTGTGTACTCCACAAACACAGTCGTAGAGAAATTCCAAACTGCTGGCATACTAAAACTGGAAAGTACAATAGGTACAGTCCCATCTTTATTCCTGAACTGTTAACATCACCTTCAACTGGCAAAGCCTGAGCACCTCCACCATTAATATCGTGCATTCTAAAAAGCAAAATCACATTTCAATTCCGTGAGTTTTGCTTTTGTTTTTATAATGAGAACTCAAGTATCAGATGAGTATCTGATGAGGTGGCTTTTAAAATCCTGTTCCCCTCTGAGAGTCTGATCAGGGATTTAGATCCTGAATCAATGTAAGACACTTGATCTGCAATGGAAGTTCATCCTATTTTTTTTTAAACAATAGCAATTTGTAAAAAGACAAGCCCCATGGCCACTAGGGGAAACGTTACTTACGAGTATTGGGTCAGCAGTTCCAAATCATTATGCATGTTGATTGGATATGCTTCACTGAGTTCAAACAACTTCTCTAGGGCCTCATAGATGAAGATGATGCAAATAAGAGAAGCGAAAGCTTCTTCGGTGAACCGGGTGATGTAGCAGACGAGGGAGCTTGCATCGGTCGCCACAAGTATGATACAAAGGGTTGCCGTCCAAAGTCCAATACTAGCTCTTAAAGACAGGTACGACAGCCCATATTCTCTAGGAGGAGGAAAGAACAGAGGAAATAAGGTCATTTAACAGCTCGCCACCATTTTAAATAGATGGGAATAAGTCTAATTCAGGAAGTGAAAGTAAATAACCTTCACATCCCATGATTTTCTAAACTCAAAACGTTTGTTGAAAGGGGACATCTAAGAGGACAAAACTAAAAGAGGTTTCTCATGTTTAGAACAGAATATCATTTTTTATAAATTTTACATAGCAAATCGCACATACATTTTACTT
Source organism: Prionailurus viverrinus (assembly GCF_022837055.1). Lineage (NCBI taxonomy): Eukaryota > Metazoa > Chordata > Mammalia > Carnivora > Felidae > Prionailurus > Prionailurus viverrinus. The sequence goes on from NC_062568.1 coordinate 65,881,304, forward strand.
TTCCTTTATTTCCATGGAGAGACAAAAATGGCAAACTGAATCAAATCCATTACGTCCACCTTTCCCAGCAGACCCCAGACATGATGTTGGGAGAAGTATAAATACGGTGGAGAAATAGAAAGGGAGGAAGGGCCAAAAGTATTTAACACTTACTTGCAAAATTTAAACAAAATCTTTTCAAACACCAAAACTGGTCCTGTACTGCCCAATATGGTAAGAGGCTGTCCACCAAAGAGGGAATAGGCTATCCCAGTCATAGATGCTCCAAAGAGAGATTCTATTGCACTCTGTGTAGAGATATAAATAATTCCATTACCTAAGCTACACAGGCAACCATTATACCTAGGAAGTACATGTTTAAAATACATGAGGATACTCTTTTTCATTTGCTATGAAAAACCTAGTGACCTTGGGCAGGATGTGGAGTAAGGGAATAAGAAAAGGGACAAGCAGTCAGGAGAATATGAATGGTACTGAATGGGGATGTGTTCTCTCCACATTCCTCATCTTGCTTTTCTTTGGACTATTAAAAGTTTACATGTATTCGCGGTCAGTGTCAGGAGAGAAGCGTGGGCTGTGTAAGTGGGAAATGGATTCCTCATGTCCATCTCTCTCTCCTTGTGAGAATGGGAGCCAAAGCCAGACAAGGACTGGGGTTGGGGCGGGGTCAGGGATGAGAGCACAACCTTGTGTAAGACTAAGAATTAACAGTTCTGAGACATTCCACTTCCAGATTACCAGTTATAAAGGAATCCAAAACTAAATGTTGACTTATCTAACTATCATTCCTAAAAACTGATTAGGTTTTAAAATTCCAGGGAAAGCATAATACATACTATACGACCTTCCGTTGCTTCTCCCAGCAGTCCTCCAAATGTGATGACTGGAGACATACACGCGCAGTAGAGAAATAGAAAAGATGCTAAGCACTGCAGGCTGAAAGCATCTCTGAAGTCACTCCAGAAGTATGGAGCTTTTCTTTTGATATCTAAAATAAGTCCCCCAAAAATCCTAAGACGGGGGGAGGAGGGAAACACAAGAGTGAAATCCAAATATAAAAACACACACCCACAAAGCAAAATCCTCATTTCCTTTTTGCCAGGTCACAGTATACGTTTTCCATCAGCGGAGATGAGACCCATTTTAACCTGCTACATTGTATTAGCATGATCTACAGAGATGGCTTTGTACCACTGTGTCTCTTCAATTCCTAACTAAATATTATGCCAGCAACCAGAAAACCCCGTGTTCTCTCAAACAAGGTGCAGAGCTGTCCTTCAATCAAAATTCAAATAATGAGATTTAAGGATCACTCTAATCTCCGTGCCATTTCTATATCAATCTACCCCTCCTAAACTCAGGCCTACTACCCTCAGTCGTTGGCAGTATTTTCTAATTGTTTACATTTCATTTAGCATAGCAGAAAGTGAAGTTTGGGAGGATAAGGTGGCTTTTGCGTTCTGCAACGGTGAACATTACCCTAGAGAGAAGAAGTAGTGTTTAACCATGGCTCCAGTTACCTACTTTCTCTGCCAAAATATTCCTCACCACGTATTGTTTCAAGCAGGCATCTAAATGGCCTTATGGATGACAGTAATACCTAGTAAAGACAGATAGATTCCATAGTTGTTTTCATTTTTAGGAAATTAAGAAGGGGACCTTATAATAACCAACCCAGACAAATGTAATTTTGATCCATTATTGTCTAAACATATCCCAACATCTATCATTCACAAGACAATAATGGCCTTACTTAGTATAAATTCACTTATTCTAAATATATCCCAAAACCACACCAAAACACTTGAAAGAGGATTTGGGGGGTGGAGGGGAGAAGAATAGCAGTAAATTGTAAAATGCTCCCTAAAATGTGAGGTCTAAAATATTTTTAATCTACTAGGAATGAGAATATTAATGAACAGGTATTCTCATTATTTGAATATTTAATAATAATATATGGATTTAATACTTGGCTACTGAAAGCTCTTTGTGCTCCATGGAATAAAGATGTCATATTAAAATGAATAAGACTATGATTAAGTTCCTACACAAAGGTTAAAAAAAACCATTATGTTCCAATCTACTGCCAGTATGCTAGATATATTTGGATTATCCAAAGATATTAAATTTTTATTTATTTTCTGGATAGAAATGTTCACAGACAATCTAAGAACTGCCTCAAAATTTATTGTTCTCTTGAGACGCTAACTCTGGTTTGCCTTGAAAAAAGTGTATCTTCAGAATAACTGAAAATTTTGACTCTTACTTGTAATCACCCTGACCTGACTGACATAGACACAATAGTAACCTGTTAGTAACTATCTCACTATTACATAACTGAGAGACTCCTTATGTTTTCCTGGTGATTGCTTCCATCAGAGGGATGTGGACTAGGAGAAAGTGAGAAGGATGAAACTCCAATTGAAAAACAGGACATTTAAACTCAAAGAAGCTTACAGAGAACCCATGAAACTCATACACACAAAGATCATCTTAGAGTCCCCTGCGTGCGTTTGATAAACATGTGCATATTTTTTTATTTGGGGAGGATCATTTCTGAGTGATTTGTTAACTTATCAAAGTCACAATTCAAAATAGATTTAATCCAGTATTTATTTATTCATTTATCATTTACATCCCACCTAATCCCCAAAATATTTTGAGGTGGTTACGAACTATTACTTAGTACTTAATATTTGTAGGTTTGATAGCACTTTCTATTAGACTACTGTTTTCTAATTAATTACTTATTAGGGCATAAAATAGTGTCAATAGCTATGATATTACTGTGTAATAAACGTGCTTTTAGCAGCAAAAATCTAAATCCGGAAGTGGGAGGTCATTGCAGAGAACAGTGCAAGAGCAGCCCAGATGTACACCAGCAACTCTCGGAGAGCAGATGAGTAATGGATACTTCAAGTCATGTCAGCAACAGAATCTGTGGAAGAACTCTGGAGAAGCGAAGATACCGGATATTGGTGACCTGGGAGGATTTAGGAAGCAGTAAGGAAAAGTGAACTTCGAAAAAAATCTAAGCTATGTGGCATGTTACACCTGAGAGAGAGAGAGAGAGAGAGAGAGAGAGAGAGAGAGAAACCACCCAAAATAAAAAGACAGCATTTGAAAATATGAAAGCAAACAGAAGGAGTAACCACGCTTCCAGTAAAGGGAGAAGGAAAAAAATTGTTTGAATCATCTCAAATTATGTATGGAGGCTGAGGAAGACATTAAAGGACCTTTCCTCAGAGACAAAACACAGATAAAGGGAAAGAACAGAGGAGAATTAAAATGCATAGAGTTGTCAGAAACTCGAAAGTCAGCTTAAAGGACACAGCGCAAGCATTCCAGGAAATGGCCTTGAGAGGAAGGGGGTACCAATCCTGCAAAGCCTTTGCCCTTGCCTTCAATTATAATGGAGGCTGTGTGCACATATTCCCTGAAGACAGACCCTCCCAAGGTTTTCTGATTTTCTGCTCACACATTGCTTGGAGAGAGACAAGCTGTCAAAAAACGATAAAGAACCATTTTGAGAAATAAATTGAAGCTTTCATCTCTTCAAAGATGTGTGATTAGAAAAAATAAATCATATGGCTCTTTCAAATTACAACCATAAAAATAAAAAATACTATTATATACATCCTACTTGCATGTAATGAGATAGGTTCTATAAGACTGAGTTCTTGGTATTTATTTTTATTTCCATCTGAACTTGAAGCTTTCAACAGGCCCTTTTAGAAGGGGCCACTGACAGTTTTCTTATTCATTCTACGAATCTGTGAACACATTTTATGCACAGCAAATGAAAGACTAGGTAAGATAAAATGGAATGATGTATTCACTGTGCTGGTTTAATAGTAACAAAAATGATTAGTAAATACTGGGAAATCAAATTTATTGGCATTACATAGGTGTTCACGGAATAGATATTCAAATAAATAAATACATACATACTCAAATAGGTATTTATTAACAGGTATTCAAAGTATAAAAAAAAATACATCTCTAAACAGCAATTCCTGACACAAAGGACAGTATATCATTTGGTCTTTGAAGTCCCATACAAGTACTTTTCACTGACCTTCCAGTTCGCTGGAGTTCAGGTCCACTGTGTCCTCCGTGGGGCTCTGCTTCCCCATGAGCGGCTGTTCCATTTGGTACAGCAGGAATCTTCCTCTTCTCCTGCAGGAAGTTTTTTGTTTTTGTTTTTTAATTTCAGGTGCTAGTTGTAAATAACAAAAACAATTTTTTTCCCTTGAGGCAATATGCAGAGTGGCCAAGAACCCAGGCTCTGTTACTTATTTGCTACATGAACTCTAATTAAAGTTATCTAATCTCCTAATGCTTCAGTTCCCTCCTCCATTCACGAGTGGTAGTAACAATACCTATCAGCGTGGTTGAGAAAATTAAATGAAGTGATGGACATTTACTCAGTCTTTCAATTAATCTTTATTGGTGCCTTGTGTGCCATTCATTGTTACGGGTGTTAGAAATGCAAAGGTGAGTGAGAAAAGGCATTCTATTAGTGGAGACAAGCAAATCTCTAATGTCAGGTAGATATTCAGCTATGAAGACAATGAAGGAAAGGAATGGGACGAAGAGAGACCAGGGTTGGCTAGGTTGGAATGAGGAGGCACTAGTTACGGTGGTGTTGTATGCCTGGCATAGTTCAACTGTTCAATCAACTTAAACTATTATCGCTAGCTATTTTTAAAGGTGGTTCCCTGTTATTCTGGCAGATATCTTCCTACCTAAGGAATGAATGATTTACAACATGGTTCTTTCTGACTCACGGAGATCCCAGACTCTTACAAATGGAAACTTCCATTCGGTCATTGAAAAATTAACTGAGGCTTATGGAAGTGCTGTCTTATCACAAGCCTGTTCCACCCACTTTTGTTGGTGACAGAGATTTTTAAAAATCATAAAATCCTCCCTATTGGTTATCCTAGAGGATGCCAATGTGTTCAAAAGGGCTGAAAAGTATCATAAAAATTTTTTTAAGTGGTGCAGTTAAAATATTTACTTCACTGCCATTCCAAAATAGTCTAAGCATGTGAATTAGCAAATGATCTTATGTATAATAGGACATTTAGGAAAGTGGCACAGGTTTAAAACATGAGAAAAATAGGTTTTGAAATGCACAAAATAGAGAAAAGTTCATTGCTTGATATTTTTACAACTTCCCAGGTATATGAATAGGTACAAAGAACAAAAATTCAAAGATAAAAGAGAGGATGTCTGTCAGCTGATGGAGGAACTGCCTTTACACATAAATAGCTATTATATAGAGTAAAGGGCTTTAAGGGTGGCCTCGGTACCCTAAATACCCAACAGTCACCCAGGGAAATGCTTCTTAGCTTCCATAAATCTCAGAAAGCAAGTGATATTATTTGGTCTCCTGGGTAATTATCCTTTACTGGCTATGTCTCATTGTCTTACAGTGGAAAAAGCTATACATTGATAAGGCAAATGATAAACCATGAAATATATTAGCCATTCTAAAGTACCTGTTTCATCAAGGAGTGTTCATCTTATAGTAAGGGGGAAAGGTGTGTGAAAAGAGATGTATGAACAGTACCGATGAATATTCTGAGGAAAATACAGGAAATATTTTTTGTTCAGAAACACAGGTATTTTGTTTTTTTAAACAAATTAAAGAGTGTATATATATTTGACTACTCAACTTATGCAATCTACTAATTCAACCAACCCATACTTATTGAAAGCCAATTTGTGTCAGGTACTCAACCCCACCATTAAGACACCAGTGGACAAATCAGGCCTGTGGAACTCACCTTCTAATGGGGAACCCAAACAATAAACAAATAAACACATAAGTAAATTAATTCTACAGTGTGTTAGATTAAAACCTATGTAAAAATGAAAATTTAGAGCAGAGTTAAGAGGGGGATCTGAGGTATGGGGTGGGTGGGTAGGGAGGAAGGAGTGGCAATTATAAACAGAGCGGTCAGGTAGGATCATTGAGAAAGTGTCATTTGAGAAAAGCCTAAGGGAGCTGAGAGAATAAGCCATGAGAATAACTGGGGGATATACAGACAGAAAGAACAGCAAGTGAGACAGTGTCAAGGCAGGGGTATGGCTGTAAGGTTTGAAGAACAAAGAACAAAGAAGCCGACATTGTTGGAAAAGAGTTCACAAGGAAGAAAGTCATAGGAGTTTACTTTGAAGAAATAAAGGGAAGCCAGATTGTATAGATTTAGTAGACCATTGTACGTATTTGGCTTTTATTCTCAGTGAATTGAGAAAATGTTGTAGGGTTTTGAGGAAAGGAGTAGCATGGTCTCACTTGGAGTCACTCTGGCTGCTGTGCTGATAACAGATGTTGGGGGACAAGGACAGAAACAAGGAGAGTGATAAAAAAAAACTATTTCAATAATCTAGGAGGAAAAAATGATGGTAGCTTGAACTAGGATGGCAGCAGTAGCAACAATGAGAAATGGTGTAATTCTGGATAAATATTAAAGGAAAATCCAAGAGTATTTCCTGGAAGAATGGAAATCTAAGAATAAATTTAAAAAATGAGTGTTTTTGGCTTGGCCAACTATAAGTATGGAGTTAAGACCTACCAATAGAGGCAGGGGCAAATGCAACAGACTTTGAGAAAAGATCGGAGTTTCTTGTATACTTCAGGAAGTATCATATTGCCTTTTCTAATATAAATGCAAAGATGAATACAGATATAGAAATGAGACAATCTACAATTCAGTTCAAACTTTGGATATGTCAGGTTTTAGATATCTATAAGACATCCAAGGGGAGACATTGGCATGTGGATAAATAACTCTCAAGTTCAAGGTAAACAGTAAATTTGGGAAAGGATTTAAAGTTATAACATTGGATGATATTACCAAGAGAATGAGTGTAGGTAGAAAAGAAAAGATGAGCAAAGACTGAGCCCTGTATCATCTCAACATAAAGAAATCAGGGGAAAAAAGAAGAAACCAGCATAGGAGATTGAGGAGTGACCAGTGAGCTAAGAGAAAAACCAAGAGTGTGGTGTCTTGGGAACCAAGCAAAGAGAGTACAAGGAAAGGGGAGTCATCAACTCTGTCAAATGCTGTTGACTGGCAGGCAAATAGAATGCAGACTAAGAACTGACTATGGGATTGAACAGTGTAGAGATCCTCAGTGACCTTCATGTATGTAGTTTTAGTGAAGTGATGGGGCAAAAGTCTTATTGGAGAAGAGGAATTGGAGGCAGGTAGTTCAGAGAACCCTTGTGCCATTTGGTTGCAGAGGGGAAAATAAGGAATGGATGAGTAGCTGATGGTGATAGCAGTATTAAGAGGTTTTTTTTAAAGATTTGCAAATTAATAAGGTTTTATGCTGACAATAATGACATAATAGAGAACAAAAGGATTGATGATATAGGAAAGAAAGAGAATTGGTGTAATGTCTTTGAGTAGGTTTGAACAGATGGGGTCTAATGCAAAGGGAGAATGCTGACTTTGGATAATTCAATAATATATAGGAAAGCAGAGTATGTGGGAGTAGATGCCTGCAGGCAGGTAGATGTGGTGGTGGGAGTCTATGGAAGTTCCCTTTAAGTTATTTCACATTTCTCAGAGAAGTAGGAAGCAAATCTGAAAGTGAGAGTCAGAAGGATGTGCTGAAGATGTGAGGAGAGAAAACAGGTGTGAAATAGTCATCTAGAGAAACTTATTGGACCAGGGGAGATAGGATGATGAACCGGCAACATTAAGGGCCCACTTGAGGTATGTGGTCATGAACTAACGAGATTAGTCAGTGTAGCTGTTTTCCTTCAGCTACATCCAACTGCATCAATGCAGGTACAGATTAAAGAGTTGGATTCACACAGGGTTGTGGTTTTAACAAGCAAGTAATTGGCGTGAGAGAAAAGCAAAGAAGTTTATGGTATACACAAGGGAGTGATTATAAGGACCCACACAAAGTTCTAATTTTCAGGGTTATCCCTTGAAGTGGACAAGTTCTTCTCCTCTTAACTGAGAGAAAAAAGTATTAAAAATTCTGTGACTTATACATTTCAAAAGAACATAAAAACCACGGAAATTATCCCATGGAGGAAAACAGTATTTAAATAGTATGAAGTCAGAGTGCTTAATATCTTTTAATTTATCTTGCTCCATTTAGTGAAAGAAAACATAGCTCATAGCATCTATTATTCAATTACAACATACATTTAAAAAATACTAATGTTGTAAAGAAGCATAGCAGAACCCAAATGCCTTGATTCTTAATTCGATGTTCTTTCTACTATTGCCTCTTAATATTCTGAGTCCAGTAATTAATCCTGATTTTAAAGAGTCTCATAAAAACAATTTTAAAAATACAGAGCTCCCAGTCCTCCACTTGCCTCAAAAATGTCATTTCTCAAAGGCAAGATGTTTTCAAAAATGCTTGACTTCAGTCTTAATGTTCAAAAAACTAAATGGTATTAACAAGTGACTTTTCAAGTCTCACTCATTTTCAAATGTATTAATATTTTCACAGAATTTTTCCCAAATAAAATCGATTAAAGAGTTTCTTTCTTACCACTTCAGGAAGCATTATATTGTCTTTTTCTAATATCATAAGTGCAAAGATGTTTACAAGTACAAAAAATAAGTCAATCTATAACCCCAAAAATTACACTTTCAGCAACTTCTTTTATTTTAGTAGATCAACTGAAACAATGTGGCTGCAGGTACAGAATCACAAAATTGTAATTGTTGAGAAAAGGAAATCAAATAATCTTTAATAATTATGAAATGACTTCAGAAATAAGACATCAGTGTGTATTTCTTAAATCGATAGGGAGATTGAGATTTTTTTCCCACCTCTGGCTAACCAGGAGAACATTCTATGTCCGGGTCTTAGTCAACTAGAGCAGTAAGGTCAGGCAAGTTGGACTCCACAGGGACAAAAGCCCTAGGGAAGGCTGAGTAGATGACATCTGTGGGGGCTGCAGGGGGCATATTCAGTAGGAACAGATGTGGCAATATGAGTGGCCTTAACAAACATTTGGCTACAAATCTCAACAAAGTCAGGCCTGTAATTTAAAAATGACCCCAAATAATAGCAAAATAATAGTCTTTATTTTTACCTCTCTGGATTATATAAGTGAAATGCACACTGGAGTTTTAATTTTTACAATTTTTATATCATACATCCACACAAAGGTAACATGAACATAAGAATTCTAATTTAAAAATTCTGGGGTGCCTGGGTGGCTCAGTCGGTTAAGCATCTGACTTCGGCTCAGGTCATGATCTCGCAGTTTGTGAGTTCAAGCCCCACATTGGGCTCTGTGCTGACAGCTCAGAGCCTGGAGCCTGCTTCAGATTCTGTGTGTGTGTGTGTGTGTGTGTGTGTGTGTGTGTGCCCCTCCCCCAATTGCACTCTGTCTCTCTCTCTAAGATAAACATTAAAAAAAAAAGTTAAAAAATAATTCTTCCCAATCAGAAATAAGATTAGCAGTAAGGGGGAATTTTCTATCTGATATGATTAAGCCATGCCTTTAAATTTCCTTTTTTTTGGTAATGCTTTCATTGCTTTATTTTTAAAAATACTGATCCACCTGGAACTTGTAAATGTTCCAATTTAATGCAAGACAACATTAAATAAATCTTGACATTAAGTAAAGAGTACATACTTATCAAAAAGAATATTATTTTTTTTACTTTTTTTTAAGTTTTTATTTTAATCATCTGGTGCCCATCTTCACAAGGGCCCTCCTTAATCCCCATCAACTATTTCAGCCATTCTTCCACCCACCACCCCTCTGGTAACCATCAGGTTGTTCTCTATTAGAGTTAAGAGTCTGTTTCTTTGTCTGTCTCACTTTCTTTTTTTTTTTCTTTGCTCATTTGTTTTGTTTCTTAAATTTCACATGAGTGAAATCATATGGTATTTGTCTTTCTCTGACTGACATATTTTGCTTAGCATTATACTTTCTAGCTTGTTCCATGCTGTTGCAAATGGCAAGGTTTCGTTCTTTTCTATGGCTGAGTAATAGACCATTTTATATTCACCTCTTCTTTATCCATTCATCTATCGATGGACACTCGGGCTGCCTCCATAATTTGACTATTGTAAATAATGCTACTATAAACATAGAAGTGCATGTATCCCTTTGAATTAGTGTTTTTGTATTCTCTGGGTAAATAGCTAGTGGAGTGACTACTGGATCATAGAACAGCTCTATGTTTAACTTTTCAAGGAACCTCGATACTGTTTTCCACAGTGCCGCACCAGTTAGCATTCCCACCAACAATGCAAGAGGTTCATTTTTCTCTACATCCTTGCCAACATCTGTTGTCTCTTGTTTTTAATTTTAGCTATTCTGACAGGTATGAGGTGATACCTCATCACAGTTTGACTGGCATTTTCCTGATGATGAGTGATATTAAAAATCTTTTCATATGCCTATTGGCCATCCGAATGTCTTCTTTGGAGAAATGTCTGTTCCTGCCTTCTGCCCATTTTTAATTGGATTATTTGTTTTGGGGTATTGAGTTTTATAAGTTATTTATATAATTTTGATACTGACCCTTTATC